>NC_056727.1:472298999-472591265 GCF_019279795.1 Protopterus annectens
ATTTTTCATTAAAAAAAAACATTTGGGGTTATCCTGCCAGGGGTAGCCCTCAGTCGGCCCAAATACCAGAGACATAGTATTTCTACGACGGTTGCTGTCACTCCAGGACTGACGTCAGGTTGTCAGTGGTATAAAATCAGGCAGCCAACACCATTACATCAGTTTTTTTTTTGCTCTGTCAGGAGCCCCCAATAGGGAGCTAGGCTATGGTGGAAGAACACCACCAGTAGAAAGTAAATACCAAAAATTCCTTGTAAGGAGAGATAGAGAGAGAGAGAGACAAGGGGGATGGAGGGAGGGAAACCAGGACTGCAGCAGCAGATACACTTGAACATCTACATTTATGTTAAGTGTACACAACTGTACTATGTTCTTCGTGTTTCACTGTTGTAGTCATCACATTTGGGTTGATTCCCAAAGCTGAAGAAAAGGATGGAGGCAGACAAAACGACTGGGGGCTGGCTAGGATGCCCTGCAAGACTGTGGTGGCAAAGCCTGCCCTGGATTTGGAGAAGATAGGCAGGTGGTAATGCTTGGTGAAGCTATGAACATATGTCCACAATGCAGCCTCCAGGATGCCCCTGGTGGGGACCCCTCTGGGCAAAGCTGCAGAGGTGAAGGTTGCTCTGGTGGAATGTGTCCTGACCCTGTTTGGGGGTGGTTTCCCGTGCTGTTTGTAGCAGAAATGGATGCAGTGTGCTATCCATTTGGAGATTGATTGTTTGAATATGGCCTTGCCCTCTGCTCCTGCAGTGAAGTTGACTAGCAATTGATCAATTTTTCTAACAGATTTAGCCTTGTCCAGAGTTCAGAATCCTTTCCCCCTTGTTTTGTGGGTTAGGGAAAAAGGTGGGCAAGTGAATGGATTGGCTGACAGCCACTCTGGACACCACTTTAGGCATGAAGGATGGGTTAGTCCTGAGGGAGACCCTGTCAGCATGGAAAATGATGAAGGGCTCTACAGCCATAAGTGCTTGTAGCTCTGATACTCTTCTAGCTGAAGTGATGGACAGAAGCAAAGCGGTCTTCCAAGAGAGAAATTTTAACTCTGCTGAAGCTGCATGTTCAAAAGGGGGGGGGGCAGGGTGAGCTTTTCCAACACAAAGTTAAGGTCCCAAGCTGGGGTAGGAGCTCTTCTGGGTGGTCTTAAGTTGTTAGCCACTCTTAGGAACTGTTTGATGAGAGGGTGTGAGAAGAGAGGTGGCTCTGTGCTGAAATGAGCAGAGGTGGCTGAGGCATGAATTTTAATAGAAGAGAAGGATAGACCCCTGTGCAGTAGGTCTGCCAGGTAATCCAGATGATTGGTAGGGAGGGCTGTGCGGTTCCGGCTCCCTTAGCATGGATCCAGGTGCAAAACCTTTTCCACTTGTCAGCATAGGATTTTCTACTGCTGGGGCATCTGGCCTCAAGTATAACAACTAGAACTTGTTTGCTTAGGCTGGCAGCTTGAGGAGAGGTCAGGGAATAAGCCAGGCTGCCAGGTTGAGGGTCTGCAATTGGGGATGCATGAATTCTCCATTCCTCTGGATCAGAAGTGTTGGGATCTGAGGTAGGTGCCATGGTGGCAGGGGTGACAGGCTGTGCAGCAGTGGGTACCAGTGCTGGTGTGGCCAGTCTGGGGCAATCAGGATTGCCCTTGGTTTTTCCTCCCTTATTTTGAGCAGTACCCTTGAAATGAGTGGTAGAGGGGGAAATGCATAGACTGAGAGGTTTACCCACTGGAAGGATACAGCATCCACTTTCCAGGCCTTACTGTGAAGTTCCCTGGTGCAGAATTAGCTGAGCTGATGATTGGAGTGGGAAGCAAAAAGGTCGACCTTCGGGGTGCCCCTTTTCTGGGTTACAAGGGTGAAGGTTCTGTGCTCTAGCTGCTACTCATGTGGGTCTAGCAGGTTTCTGCTTAAGTTGTCTGCCAGAGAGTTTAGGGAGCCTAGCAGGAATTGTGCTAGCAGGTGTAGCTGCATGGCTGAGGCTGAGAGCCAAAGGGTCATGGCAAGCCTGCAGAGAGGATAAGAGTGAGTCCTTCCCTGTTTGCTGATGTACCACATCACTGTGGTGTTGTCTCTTTTGATCAGTAGAGGTCCCGGGGAGAGAGGGGGTCTGAAAGCTGTCAGGGCATGCTGGACAGCTAACGTCTCATTTTGGCTGATGTGCAGATGTATTTGATTTGGGCTCCATTGACCCTGAATGCATCTGCCGTCCAGGTGAGCACCAGAAGCATAGTCTGATGCGTCTGTGGTGAGGGTCTGGGCGACGTGGGGTTGTGAGAAAGGAAGTCTCTTGTTGTGGTTGCATCCTGCTGCCCACCAAAGAAAATCTTTCCTTAGATAAGGTATCATTGGTATAAGAGTTTCCAGGTCTTGAGAGTGCTGACACCAAAGGCTTTTCAAGTACCATTGTAGTTTTGTCATATGCAGTCTTGCATATAGAATGAGTAGAATGCAAGAGACCATGAATCCTAGAGCTTTCAGGATTGTCCTTGCGGATAACTGAGTTCTAGTGGCTATTTGAGAGAAGTAGCCTGTCAGGTAGGCTTGTTTTTCTGGAGTAAGGAATGCCATCTGGGATGCTGTGTCCAGGCTTGCTCCCAGGAATACAATTTTTTGTGTGGGGACTAGTTTTGATTTATTTTTGTTGATAGAGTACCCCAGGGAGGTCGGTAGCTCTTTTACAAAAGTCAGGTGCGTGACCAGCTTTTTCTGACTGTCTGCCTGAATCAGGCAGTTGTCTAAGTATGGGTGAATTTGAATATTTCTTTGTCCGCAAAAAGCAATGGTGGGAGCCAGACATTTTGTGTAAACTCTGGGAGCAGTAGATATGCCAAAGGGAAGCACAGAGAATTGAAAGTGCATAGATCCTGCCCTGAAACATAGGTATTTCCTGCATGATTCCCTGATTGGGATGTGTAGGTAGGACTGTTTTAGGTCTAGGGTGGCTATCCAAGCATCCTTGGAAAGCATAGGTAGAAGCTGCTGGAAGGTGAGCATTTTGAATTTTGGTATCACCAGAAAGGTGTTTACAATGGATAGATCAAGAATGGGGCGCCATGTGCCCTCTTTTTTGGGTACCAGGAAGAGTCTGGAGTAGAAACCTTTGCCTATCTGCTCTGCAGGAACATACTCTATAGCCCTCATGGAGAGCAGGAAAAGGACTTGCTTTTTGGCCTCTGCCCACTGGTTGGAGGAAAAACTGGGAGCCCTTTTGGGGTTGGCAGAGTGTGGAAATAAAATTTGTATCCCTGGGACAATATGTTGAGGACCCAGCGGTCGTTGGTAATGGTGGCCCAGTTGCTTGCGGTGAAGGAGAGTTTTCCTCCTAGGGTCACGAGCAGGTGGGCAGAGGGAGGGGGTTCTTATCATAAGGGGGTGGCTTTGCACTCCCTGTTTCTGAAGAGGAGGAACTCCATTGCTTAGATGTCTGCATTCCCTGGGGCTGTTGTCTGGGGCATCTGCTTCCCCTGGGTCTGGGCTGAGCTGGCCTGGAGTGGGCAGGAAAGGGCCAGTGCTTGGAGTGGCAATGCCTACTGAACCTCGGCGGCTGGACCTGTAAGAAGTCTTTGACTGTCTGCATAGATTTAGCTTTTTCTTCCATCTTTTTTAACTCATTCACTCTGGAGCAGCTCAGAAAAAGCTGCCTGCTTAATTCCACCATAGGAACAACATTGCAGCCTGAGCTCATTTTCAGAAAATCCATTTGTAATACCATACAGAAAACAAATGTTCATAACTCTAACTATAAATAATAAACTAGACTAAAAATGTAAACGCGAAAGTTGTTCAGCAGACATTGACCTTTCCAACAGTGTAAATGTTGATAGTGCACATCAAAGTCATTATTAAATATTTGGCAAGGAATGTTGATATTGTGCATATTTTTTACCTTTTTGGAAAAGCAAAGCACAATATCTTGGGGTCAGTGTACCACATAGACCCATACAATGTGTATTTAATTTGTTGGTATGAATGTCAGCTTTAAAATGTTACCTTAACCATTACTATGTGATCCTCCTCTACAGAGATATTCACAGAAATATGAATATAACATTTTTCATAATTGATAAAGCACAATTTCTCATCACCTGTAACAGACAGAGCCTACATATCAGTGTAAAAGTTGTGCGTCTCAATGACAGCTTCAAAATGACGCATCATTTGTGTGATCACCATGCTCCCTAGCAAAGATATGGGCATAATAATGAGAACTATTGGAAATTATTTTCATAATCCTACAAGATTAAACTGTAATATCTGTACATGTGTACAGTGCACAGATGCAGTTCTTTTACCATGTTGTAAGGAGTAACACTGTCTTCAAAATGAGGTATTACTTGGCACACTGACATGCTCCCTTGAAAAGTTATTTACCAAATTATGAAAAAAAAAATCAATTTCTATAACCATAAGTCTGAAACAAACTTTGATATCTGTACATGTGTACAACATACAGGCATACTTCTTGCACCATGTTGGAAGTATGAATTATATCTTCAAAATGAGGTATTACTTAGCACATTGAGATGCTCCCATGCAAAGTTATTTACGAAAATCATAATTTCCATAACCATAATTCCGAAACAAACCTTGATATCTATACAACTTAAAGGCACAGTTATTTTACCAAGTTGGAACTATGAATACTGTCTTCCAATGATGTATTACTTACCATATTCAGATGCTCCCTTGCAAAGTTATTTACCAAAATATGCCAAAAATCATAATTTCCATAACCTAAGTCCTAAACAAACAGATATCTGTGCATGTGTACAGCAGTCAGACCCAGTTGTTTTACCATGTAGACAGGTATCATTGTAAATATACACATTCTTGCTGTAGCCAACATACTGCTGAATAGGTACATGTAAAGAAAAAAAGTAAGGTAAGGGCCGCCACTCCACTAATGAACCCAGGACAGGCATGGGACTTTAGTGGCATGCAAGGCCTTCTGATCTGCCTGATACCTGTGCTGGCTACCCACTCAGACAGCTGATACCACTACAGTTTCACAACCTCCTTCAGTGTTAGCTATCTTCCCTACCTATGCCTTTTCTCTTTACATGTGTCCATTCAGCAATGGACCTAAGGGATCAAGTTCTGTATTACTAAGCCCTTCCTGTCATCTAAACTCTACACATGCCTGATAAAAAAAGAATAAAAAATGAAGTATTGCAGGATGGTTACTGACATATTCAATTGTACATGGTAGCACTCTCCTGAAACAGTTGTTCTTTCTCAGCATCTGCACCAACTCCTTCCCACAGTTACTTGCCAAACTCAGAAAAATATCATTTTACACAACACAATTCATAACAGAGTTTCTTACCCTACTGGTCCTACTTGGTCATGGGGGTTTTCCATTCTTCTCACAAGCTGCATGTTACCAATCCTGCAAAGCTCTCCTCACGCCATTGTGGAGGTCAGTCAAGAACAACACAATGCCCTCCTCAGTAAGGTGAATGTCATCCCTTCTGAACAAGTGAACATCTTCTACGGTGATGCTGTCATGGCAGATTGCAGATCCACTGACCCTGGGCATTAAGCCATGCATGAACCCATTCTTTAAATGTCTGGCCTTGTGCGCTGCACGTTGACGGTTTGCTGTTTTCCATATCTGGCGAGGAATTGTCAGACCACACAAAATGACAACATGGCCACCATGACTGTAGCTGTTCAAAAATTGCTCTTATTTGAAACCGTAGCCTTCCGAGTGGTTGACTGATGACATCATTCCCTCCAATGTGCAGCACAAGGATGTCAGGCTCAGGGTAGATGATAACACTTCTCTTCCAATAACTGCAGTACTCCGCTCCAATGCATACCTCTTCTTGCAATCCAGTATACCTTCACACTGGATGTGGGGAAGCTCAAGTTGTAGTGGTTTTCAGTTATGGAGGCCTGGCTGTCACCCCAGTGAATGTAGGAATGGCCACATACCCACACTCTCACTTGTCGTTCTCCTGCTCGTGAAGCCATGTCAGTGTCAGAAGGTGGACAAACCTGCACAGGAAAGAAAATGTAAACAGATTACTACTGCTGTTTGACAGATGTACTGGAAGACTACATATATATGTATATCATAATGCATTACCTGGTTGGACCATCCAAATCTTCACTTCTATCCACAGGGGCATTATTCTATTCATAAGGTACATAAGTGGTGATGATGCTGCAGAGATACATACCTACCACCCGTGAAAACACCAAATTACACACAATGACTAACAAGAGGGCACAGAAAGGGCACATGTAAATGGAAAACGCAGAGTAAGGACCGCCACACCACTAATATGCAGAGGACAGGCATGGGGCTTCAGTTCACGGGCGCCTGAAGTGTCACATACTGGTGCTGGCTACCCACTCAGACTGCTGGTAGCAGCAATGACTCCCAATTGCATGCAATGCCAGTACTCTGCCTTACCTCTGCCTTTTCCTTTTACATGTGTCCTTTCGGCAATGGCCATAAGGAATGAAAGGGGGGAGCTAATGTAAACCCTCTTGCCCTGACCTACATACATGTACTACACCTGCCAACTGCGATCCAGGTGGATCATAAGATCCATGGTGGCTGGGTATGCCCCCTGTGATTCATCCACCAACACAAGATTCTGCAATGGGATAGCTTAGGGTTTTGGCTGCTCCCTTTCCAGTGATTCCCAGAACAGCAGAAGATACAGTCTTACCTTACTTTAGCTGAAATACTGCATGGGTGGACACTGACAAGGGGGCACAGAAAGGGCACATGTAAAGAGAAAAAGCAGGGTAAGGGCCGCTGCTCCACTAATATGCCAAGGAGAGGCATGGGGCTCCAGCTGGTGGTTATCTGAAGTGTCCCATACCTGTACTGGCTGCCCACTCAGATTGCTGATACCACTACTCTCTCTTTACATGATCCCCCATTCAGGGTAAATTACAGGTTCAGCTACGATTTCTGCATATTTTACATTAAGCTGTGCTACAAATTTGCACTGAAGTTTCTCTCGCTTGTGGAAGGCACTCGGGGGTAACAGCTTGTAATTCCTATCATCTCATAGCTCGCTCGGATGTAAGCACAGAGGCGCTATGAGATGGTAGTCGGGGTTAATGAGTTAAGACCTCTTCTGCCTTGGAGCCAAATAAGTTGTCTTTGTTTAGGGGTGTGTCCAATAATTTGGATTTGACATGGTATGGCAAGGTCTGTTCCCTTAAGCCAAGCATGCCTTCTAAGGACAGAACCAGTGACTGCTGCCCTGCAAAATGCTTCTAGGGTGTCAAAACCACATTGTAAGGTGTGCTTAGTTACTTGACTTGCAGAATACGTTAACTCTTGTAACTCTATTTTCTGCACAAGCAGGAAAAGAAGATATTTTTTGTTTGAGGAGTTCCATGGTATGTTGCTGATATTTCAGCATGTGGAACTGACAATTTAATGCTCTAATAGCAAGAGTAGCAGAGGTGTATACTTTTTTACTCCATCTATCTAATGCTCGGGAATCCCTATCTGAGGGGGTGGGATTCTTAGCTGAAGTTGCTTTGACTCCTTTAGGTCCTTGAGAGATGACCTCGGGGTCAGCAGTAGGATTTTTGAAAAGAGATTTGAGAGAGTCAGGGACTCTAATACCTGTCAGGTTTCCTGGGAGCAGGAGGAAGGGTGGAATGCAAGGACGGAGAGCAAAAATATCTAGCTACAATAAGAGCCCGACGACATATAGTTCTGGCATTGAAAAAAAGCACAGAAGTGACAGCGGGGGACGTCGTGGTCTGGGCCTAAACAGGTGACACAGTAAGAATGGAAGTCTTGGTGTGGTATTTGCTTTCCACAGGCGAGACAATTGTTAACTTTTTCTGACATCGGTTAGAGCAAGAAAAAAGGATCCCCAATGGGGTACTTAGCTTTAGAAGACTTCAACTTCAATTCGGAAATGAAAAATCAGGTAGCGACTGACCGGCTCTCGTGCAAACTGCTTCTGCTTTGGGCTCCTCGGCAAGAAAGACTGATGTAATGGCATCGACTGCCTGATTTTATACCACTGACGACCTGAAGTCAGTCCTGGAGAACAGCAACTGACGCAGAAATACTAAGCCTCTGGTATTCGGGCCGACTGAGGGCTACCACTGGCAGGGTAACCCCAAATGTGATGACTGCAACAGTGAAACATGAAGAACATCTTTAGAGCAGATTGGAAGCATATGTTTTATAATTGTCATTTACTTTAACCATTTTGTGATAAAGTTATTTTTTTCTTGCATAAGTTTTTAATGCTAAATTCCATTTGTCTAAATCTTTGATTTTGTTTAATGCTACCATATCCCAATGTGTTGCTACAACAAAATTTTCACTTTTATGGACACTACTGGCAATAGCATGCAAACCCATTACTACAAATTGGAAAAGTGAGACTTCACCCACATTTAAAGAAATGTCGTACTGAATGTATCACGAATGGAAATGAGAACCATTAGAATAAGAACAGAAAGAACCACATCTTATTACAACTCATGGAAGAAAATGAATGAAATAATGGAGACAGATGACTGTAATACTTCATGAAATTAAGTTTTAAATGTAAAAATGTATAATATCTTTTAAATTTAGACACCTTTATAAATAGTTTACATTTTATAGTTGTTGACTGTATATAGTTGACCTGTGTAAATTATGTTTTATATTGCAAAGTTATGAAATTACATACATTTTGTAAAACCAATAAAAATTTAAGCAAAAAAAAAAAAAAGATCAATGAATTGATGGGTTGTGACAAATCACATGACAATCCATACAAAAACTACAAGTGTGTGTGTGTGTGTGTGTGTGTGTGTGTGTGTGTATATATATATATATATATATATATATATATATATATTCACACACACACACGCGCGTGTGTGTGCGTGTATACATATGTGTATATATTTATAGACACACACCCACGTATTTTATGTATCACACACACAGTTCCATAACTTTTTAGACTTTCCAGCCAAGGTAGGTAATCATGCTGATAAGATATGAAATACAACAGTAAAGATGCTTTTAGAAGTATGTTATGCTTAAGCAATGGAAAAGCAGTAACGGAATATATGTTAAGCAGATGAAAGTCTGACCAAACAGTACTGTCCTGTAATTATAAGGTTAACACGATATAATATGGCGATGTATTCTCTTCACATATAATGCAGTGCACGTAAGAACAATCACAAAAGGAAATGTAAATATTTTTACAGGACTGTCAGCAATTTTGTTTGCAGACTGTATAATAGACTGGCATTGAAATATGTACAGTATTTACAGTAGTCAGGTGAAATGCAATGAAATTTTGCAAACTACATAGTGAATTTTGTTTTTAAACAAGTTACAGGACTAATGCCAACAACGCCTCTTAAACAAGGTCTTATCTTGTTACAAGAGAGACTTATCTCCATTTGTGAATGTGTCCAAGTATAACTCAGTTTTAGCACAAAGAACACACATTTTAAGTGCAATGATCTGCACAGACTTCTTTTTTAACCAATGTACACTTGTCCATTTCAACAGAAATGTGCGAACTTCAATAAGCCTACAACAGTCTGTCCCTCTCAGCAATGTACATCTATGATTCATAATAGAGACTGTGGAATTTCTATGGCACGATACCATAAACTTTCACTTGTAGACTTCTTTTCTGAGAACATTTGCTAATGGAAAAAACAAGTTAACATCTTTGCAGATGCAAGCTTAGCTTCCTTTCATGGTTTTATAGTTATCTTATTTTTCAAGCCATTTGATTAAAAAAAACCTTGTTCATAACTTAACCAAGTATAATAATCTAGATACCCACACAGGCCATGGTGGTGCAGCGGTTAGCGTTGTCGCCTCACAGCAAGAGGTTCTCCCGTTCGATTCTTGGCTGGAGTGCCTTCTTTATAGAGTCTGCATGTCCTCTCCGCAGTAGAATGACATTAAAGACATGCAGGTAGGTGCGAGCGTGAATGGGTGTGCCTTCCTTGAAGGTTGAGCATCGGGCTGGCAACTCGGCACCGTAAAAATCCACTGCCAATCATTAGTGGACCGGAGTTCCACTGTGGTGACCCCTAACAAGGAAAAGCCGAAAGACATTACTAATAATCTAGATACCCACCCTTGTAAAAACAAGGGAATCATCATCATAGCTCTCTGTATGACATTATCAGTACACTTTCACTTCCCACCCTAACCGCCTAAGAACAGCATTATGTTAACTTGAACTTGCTTCTGTTCAGCCTTTCTTCCCATTACACTGTAAAAAATATATTTCTTACAGCTAAAAAGGCACTTGTTTAGATTAATATCTTTAGCACAACAGTCACCCAAAAGGCCACAGCACATTTAAAATACCCCTGACTGCATACTACACACACCTGCTTTATAACAAAAAGAATAGTTGTGTAAAATTTTATCATAACCATAGATGTCCTTCTCTTCCATGTTGCAGTATTCTCAGGGTGGGATTCTCCACCTCAGATGTCCAAACGTCGGCTCCTATACAAAAGCTTAAGCCTGGTTGCTGTAGATGCATGGGACGTCACACGTAGGGCCATAAATCAGGGACCTTAAATGTGACGTCTTCACCCACAGACCTCAGAACTTAATTAAACTTTATTTCAAAAATAATTAAAAGAAAGCTGGTGTTTTGGAAGAAATCCGTCAAAGGTTAGCAGTACTAAGCTTCCACTTCACTTAATTGGTAAAAGAAAGCAAGGGGTCAAGTATAAATTAACATGTCATTCATAATAGATGCGAAACCTTAAAAAATAGCAAAACAAAAGACTGTCCAGAGTAGGTTAGTAAATGGAAAACACTAGGTGATCAGTATATTTCACCAAGTATTTCATACTCAGTATATTACTCATCTTTTGGCTGGAGAGTTTTTGACACACATAAATAAACCACTATTTCACCAAAAGTAATTGTGAGATGTTTGAACATAACTGTGGATGTTGCCAGTAACACATAACAGAAATTAAGTAGTCGAAAAATTGTGATTGTGAGCCAATTTGAAGTGGAGGGCAGTGGAACTAACTAGAGATGCATTTTAATACCCCTTCTGTGTTCTTGGAGCCTTTACATTGATGACAGTCAAGTAGAGGGCCAAATGATGTCAACAAGAAACGTGAAGTGTCCTGAGCAGCCAAGTGCTCCGGATTGTGCGGAACACTCTGCATTTGTGGTCGATTAAGCTCACTGTTCCACAATGAGCACCCATTGCTCTGCTTTGTGACTTTTGACTGGCTTGTGCAGTTGTAGTCAATCGGCATCGCAATATGCAAGCCAGTTTCTTGCAAAGAATTTTCTGTTAGGACAAAAGGCGAGTGCCTGTTTGCGATGTGTGTTGAGCACTTCAGGGCAGAATTACAAGTGCTGCAAGTTTTGAAACCGTCGTCGTTTGTACTTATACAAAAAAGGTAAGACAGAGGACAAGTCAGATAATTAGTGGCAGAACATTTATCAACAAAGCAGAGAAGAATGCATACATCTGCAAAAAGATTAATGTACTAAAGAGTCTGAGAATAAATAATCTGAAAAAATTATAGATAGTAAAAAAAAAAAAAAGAAACCAGAGTGGAAAAAATGGAAAGAAAGTGAAAAGGGAAATGTAACTCTAGAAATGGTAAAGTAATTTAAAAGGCAGAAGGGAGAAAGGGGAATTAAAACTCTGTAGCAGAAACAGTCACATAAATTGGTTAATTCTTAATTATGTGCAGGAGGC
This sequence comes from Protopterus annectens, assembly GCF_019279795.1. Taxonomy (NCBI): domain Eukaryota; kingdom Metazoa; phylum Chordata; order Ceratodontiformes; family Protopteridae; genus Protopterus; species Protopterus annectens. The sequence continues at coordinate 472,310,698 of NC_056727.1, forward strand.
AATAAAAATAAATATCAGAGCAGGATATGCAAGTAGTGCAAGTTTAGTGGGGGGGGGGGCAGTGGATATCAAGATCAGACAGTAACTGGAAACAGACACTGACAGTCAAGTTCATCTTTCAGCATGATAAAGTTTATTGCTATAGAGAAAGGAAGTGTAACAGGAAAATTCTAAAGTAAACAGAAGCTGGACTTATTCTGGTAGAAATAGAAAAGGAATTTATAAAGTGATTACAATAACGGTATTATAAACAGGAAGAATGTTTTGTCCCTTTCTGCTGTATAGATTACACTTTCATGCCTTTGTAAAACAGTAGACAATACAAAGTTAAAACATTATACATGTAAATATACTGTACTGCTAGGACCAGATGTATATTAAATGTAATGCCCGCACGGTAATCACTTCACATTTTCCACTGATTGGCCATTGTAAGATGCTTTACTTGGATGACATCAAGTGCCATCGAGAGTGTTTTTTTTTTATTCCATCAGTTTTCCGATGCTGTTGTCCCCTTTGGCTTTTCCCAGTTAGGGGTCGCCACAGCGGAACTCCAGTCCGCTAATGCTTGGCAGTAGATTTTTACGTGCCGAGTTGCCAGCCCTGACGCACAACCTTCAACGAAGGTACGACCATTCACGCATGTCTCCAGACAGAAGATGCTCTAGCTGAGAATCGAACGAGACAACTTCTTACTGTGAGGCGACAGCGCTACCGCAGCACCACCACTGCAGTTAAAATTATATCAGCAAGTGGTACTGGATTACATTTCGGGATCCAAGTAATTTCTGATAGTAGGTAATTTTTTTACTCCTGTTAAGTGAGAGGTGCTTGAAGGACGTATGCATAGCTTCCGGATTTACAAAAATGAGGACAAAGCCTGAACAATTTAAGGTACTTTAATATACTTTTATTTACCTAAAGCTATAGTAAAAGCTTTTAGATTTGCAAGTCAGACTCACTCGCACTGCCCAAGAAACATTGCTTGTTGTATGGTAGGTATGCCAAGTAATTAAAGTTGTACGGTTAAGTACCAATTACTTCTGTTATATCACCATAGCCTGTTAACATACTACAGTTTATTTTTTAATTAATCCAAAAGTTTTGGGTTTCTAATACCACAATAGGAATGGATCCCATTCCCAAATAATGGTACGATTAGATTTCAAGAAATTAGTCTCATTTCAGTCTTTAATACACATACATACTATACTGATAGCACATTTAAGTAGGACTGTAAATTCTTTTTTAGCCACGTTACTCACACTACTACTGCAACTGTCTGGCTATTTTTCTTCCAGGTTTGCTTTTATTTCTGCAGCTAGCAGATTGCCCACTTCAACCAGTTCCCATGGAAATGGTGCGTTTCGCACAGTGTGAAAATAGGGTATTCCACATTTTGAGTGTTTGTCACACATTGCTAGGGTCTGTGTTCCACATTGGCCTCATAACAGGATGAGACCTATGGAAGTGCCATTTGCTGGCTAGCCTGGTCATAGCCTAGGAGGTGCCCCAGGGTGCCCTTTAGACAGATCAATAGAAATGAAGGGGGACAGGTGGGGGGAAGGAATACTACAACATGGAAGAGATGGACATCTATGGTTATGGTAAGATTTTACACAACTATTCTATGTCCTTCTATTCTTATGTTGCAGTATTCTTAGTGTGAGAGAGTGCCACATCTTAGAAAGGAGGAAGGGTGGAGCAGAGGTAGCTGATTCCAGAAAGCCCTGCAGGATTGCCCTAGCAAATCCTGCCCTGGCTCTGGAGACATGGTCTAATCTGTAGTGTCTGGTAAAGGTATGTATGGTGGACCAGGTGGTTGCCTCCAGAATGGAGGCTGTGTCCAGGTCTTTGAGGAAGGCTATGGAGGATGCCACGGCCCTGGTAGAGTGAGCTCTTACCCCCTGAAGTAGGTCCTTGCCATGGTGGGAATAGCAGAAGCAGATAGTTTTTCTGATCCAGCAGGAAATGGTTTGTTTGGGGACTACCTTGCCTAGGGCCCTGGGGTGGAAGGATACAAATAATTTGTTGGATTTTCTGATGGACTTAGTTTTGTCTAAATAACACCTTTGTTGTCTGCTCATGTCCAGGGAATGGAGTATCCTCTCACTGCCATTAGTGGGAGAGGGGAAGAAGGTGGGCAGATGAATGGATTGGTTTAAGGTCAGTTTGTTGACCACCTTTGGCATGAAAGAAGGGTTAGTGTGCAGGGTCACCCTGTCCTTGGGAAGACAGTATAGGGTGAGCAGGTCATGAGAGCTTGTAACTCTGACACCCTTCTAGTGGAGGTAAGGGCCACCAGTAGTACAGTCTTCCATGTGCATATTTGGAGCACTGCAGCACTGGCTGGCTTGAATGGAGGCAGTGTGAATTTTTCCAGGATGAAGTTTAGGTCGCAAGGAGGTGGTGGTCTGATGTGCAAGACCCCTTTCAGGAATAATTTAGCATCTAGCCTAGCTAGTAGAGGGGGTTCTAGGCGTAAGCTGGCATAGATTTCAGATCGGTGGACTTTCCCTGAGGAGTATGAAACGCCAGCCTTGATAAGTTCACACACACATGTAAGGACTAGAGGGGTATCTGCTTGAAAAGGATCCCTGTGCCTATGGAGACACAGCTTGGAGAATCTTTCTCCTTGTAGTAAGTTTCCTGGCCTCTCTCAGGACAGAAAGCACGTCCTCAAAGTAGTGGTGTCTGAAAGGAATTAAAAGTTTATCACTCAGAGTGTTAGACCCAGAGGTGTTGTGTGAATAGGTCCACCTTGTGGGGTAACGTGTGGTGATTGCCCTTGGCGGGTGAAAGTAATTGGGGGAACCAGTGCTGCTTTGGCCAATAGGGAGTCACCAGCAAGATTTTTGGTTTGTCCTTCCTGATCTTCAGAAGGACCTTTTGAATGACAGGGAAGGGTGGACATGCATATAGAAACTGTTCCTGCTATGGAATGTTGAAGGCGTCCACCCCCCAGGCAACTGAGGAGTGGTCCTTGGTGCAGAATTTCTTCAATTGTCTGTTCTGAGGGGAGGTAACCAAATCTGAGGTGTGCCCCACCAGTGGACAATGTCTAGAAAAGTTATCCTGTTCAGCATCCACTTGTGTTGTAGACAGGATTATCTGCTGAGAACATCCGCTTGTTGGTTGTCCTGGGAAGGGATGTATGGTGCCTGCAGGGATAAGTTGTTTCTGGAGGCAAGGTCTCAAATTTGGATTGTTATCCGGCAAAGAGGTAGGACTTGGTCCCTCCTTGTTTGTTGAGGTACCACATGACTGTGGTATTGTCTGTGAAGGTTTGAAGGGGGCCTGGTTGCAGGATTAGAAAAAAAAGTTTTCAGGGTCAAAAGGACTACTGTCATTTCCCTCATATTGATACGTTTCTTTTGGAGGGTAGGTTGCCAGGTCTCCTGTACCCTGAAGCCCTTCATGGTAGCCCCTCATCCTAGGTCTGATGTATTTGTATTGCATGTACTGAGTTGGAGTGGAAGGCCTGGGTTCATTTGGATTTGCTGCATCCACCACTTTACTTCTGCTTTGAGGCAGGGCAAGAGTGGAATCTGAAAGTCTAGAAGGTGTTCGTGTTGGGACCACACATTCTTCAAGTACCACTGCAGTTTCCGCATAGGCATTCTGGCCAAAGGCAGCATAGGGATGGTAGCTGCCATTAGCCCCAGGACCCATAAGAATTGTCTTGCAGATATCTGTTGAACCTGCAGAAGGTCTTGGAAGTGGGTAGAGAGAACTTTGCCCTGAGGGAGGAATGCCCAAATCAGGTCTGTTCTTATCCTGCAGCCCAGAAATATTTTGTCCTACTGAAGGGTTAGGGATGATTTGGGGATGTTGAGGGTGAACCCCAGGCCTTGTAGCAGGGAAATGGTGAACTGCAGATGGTTTTATAGGGTGTCCTCTCTTTCTGCCAGAATAAGGATGTCGTCTAGGTAGGGGTAAATTTGAAAACCTTTGGTTATGCAAAAGGCTATAGCTGGGGCCAGACATTTTGTGAATACCCTGGGTGCAGTGAATAAACGAAAGAGCAAGGCTGGAAATTGAAAGTGAAAAAAGGGCCCAGTGAAACGCAAGTATTTTCTGTGGGAGAGTTTTATGGGGTATGGAGGTAGGCCTCCTTCAGATCAAGTATGGCCATAAAGGCCTGGACTAGCCATAGTGGAAGAAGGGTTTGTAGGGATAACATTCTCAATGATGTAACTTTTAGGAAGAGGTTTAGATAGGACAGCTCCAGAATTGGCCTCCAATGGGTGTCCTTTTTGGGGACAAAAAATAAACTTGAGTAAAAGCCTTTCTCTTCCTGCCCTGGAGGGACAGGTTCTATAGTTCCATGGTTCAGAAGGTCCTGTAGGACCTGATGGATAAAGTGCAGTTGATTTTTGGGGGGAAATGGAATGCCCCTTGTAAGGGGCTTTTCTTTCCAAGACAGGAAATATCCTTCTTGCACTATTGCCAGCACCCAGCGGTCTGAGGTGATGGATCTCCGAAGGGGTAGGCAGTGGGAGAGGCGGGCTGACAAGGAGAGGTGGACAAGGCAGTCACGCATTGTTGGAGCCATTTCTGTCATGAAAGGGCTGCCTTTGAATAAGCTGTGAGGTGGCTGGTCTGGAAGTGGTCTGGCCTTCTGGTTGCTCTTCCATGCCTGGAAGATAATGGATCTGCAGAGAAGGGTGTCCCTCCTGACAAAGTTAATCTTTGGAGCTTATTTTCTGTAATATTTAGGAATGGGAGACACCAGCAAGTGCTTGAGGTCTTGAACCTCTTTACTTTTCTCCTGAAGGTTTTTAAAGAGGTTTGCAGACTTTACCAAACAGGAGGCTGTGGTCTAGAGGGGCATCAAGAATTTTAGACCTGAAGTCCTCTGGTAGGGGTTGAAGGCTTGGCCATGAGTATCGGAGTAATACTGATGCAGAAGCAGCGGACCTTTCAGAGGCCTCTGCTGCATCAAACTGCATCTAATGGAATGTCTGGCCACTTGAGAAGCCAGGGACAGTTTTGATGCTACCTCTGTTTTGCTAGGGCAGTGAGGCATAGAAGACAGGAGGGTAGATGCTTGGATACAAGTCCAAAGCATATTTTAACATATGGGTTTGGTAACTGATAGCTCTGAAGGCTAGGGTGGAGGAGGTATAAACCTTCTTGCCTATCCTGCCCATGTTTTTACTGTCTTTATCAGTACACAAAAGAGACTGTGATCAGTCTTGACTGCTTGTCAGGGGATACAGCAATCACTGCTGGGCCTGTCAAGGGTGGTTTTACCACGAATTTTTGTTCATCTGGTACTTTATAGAAATGGTCAGGTCTCTTAGGGGCAATAGGTTTGAGAGTCTGGGTTTTTTTTATGCTGAAGAGAATTTATCAAGGTAGGCAGGTATAACTGGGGGAATGGCTGAAGGGGAGGGAGATTCCACTTGAACTAACTCAAAATATCTCTTTTGAGTTTCAGTCATTTGGGAAGTGTCCCATTTAAAGTATTCTTTCATCTTTGTGATGGTCTCCCCAAAGGTGTTATCCTCTGGTGGAGAGTTCCCTTTTATGGACTCATCAGGGGAATAATATTCTTGTGGAGAAGCAATTTGAGATGAATAAGTAATGGACTCAGAAGATGAGTAGTACACCTCCTGTTCTTCTTCCCCTTCATGGGAAGTGGGAAGGTGGAGAGAATAAGCTGAGGCAGGCCTAGGGCTGAAAACAGGAATGGTGAAGGAGGAAGAGACCATGGGCCTAAGGGCCATGAAGGCCTGCATCAAAGAGTGAGTGAAAGATTGCCAGTCTGGAACTCCCTCTGTGGGGGGAGGTAGGTGTTTAGTTTTCTGCTTCCTTTTTAAACAGGTAGTCCTAGGAGAAGGCCTGCTTTCAGGGGCCTAGATTGGAGCTGGGGCTTCAGGTAGTGGCATCCCAGTCGGTCATCCGGCGTTGCCCGGTTCCCCCTTGACATCAGTATGGACAGACGTGTAAGCTGTCTCCATGGACGTGCCAGACGTTACTTCTGAAGTGACTTCGAGGGGAGTCGAAGTAAACGGCTCTATCGGACGTCCCTAAACTCCTAAATAAGAAGCTAGCAGGATGTTCGATGGCAGAGGTACTAGGCCCTGGAACCATGGCCTTTTCCCATGGTGGTTCCGCCAGGGCAGCCGACTTGAGATCCATCCTGAGTGCTAGCTTTTTAAGCCTCTGGTTTTCTAGATGCAGATTAAAGATGGCCAGATGGCTTTGGAGGGTCTTATGTACAAAGGATTGGTAAATAGGGCAAGAGGTACGGTTGTGTTCTCGGCCTAGACAGAAAACGCAACAGTCATGCGTATCCTTATGTGGAATATGGCAGCTGCATTGGCATTTACCCTTTTTAGCGGACATCGGCTAATGGAGGAAAACAGCAAACTAAGCTCACGCAAGTAAAAACAAAATCGCCAATGGGGTGCTTAGCTTTAGACGTTTTCAAAGTAGAAGAGCGAAGCAATCGATGAGACGGTCGACTGCGGTTGAAAAGTTCTGAGGTCTGTGCATGCAGATGTCACATTTAATGTCCCTGGTTTATGGCCCTACGTGTGACATCCCACGCACCTACAGCAACCAAGCTTAAGCCTTTGTATAGGAGCCAACGTTCAAGTCGCCTGAGGTGGAGAATCCCACACTAAGAATACTGCAACATAGGAATATAAGGACATCATGCAGTTTGTATCGTGAAATGATTTATACAAATATTAAAAAGAACATAAACTGTTACAGTTACTTTTTCCCCCTTTAGTGTCCTTCTAATAATTAAAGGTATACTGTGGGGTATATGCTTTGCAGTTTCTCCAAAGGTTTAATAAAGTCAGCAAACGTCCAGTATTTTCTCAGCTACTTTTAATTTTACAGCCATATTTCACAAATATGACTAATGCTTTATAATCTTAAAGTTATTCACTAATTTCAGTGTTTCTAGTCTTCTTCCTGATCATCCCCATCTCCCAGCATGACTCTGGTTCAAGCCCAAGTTATTCTTGATTCTTCTAGTCAACTCTTGCACTTTTTTTCCTGTCTCTCAAGCATTTTCCATTGGAACATTAGAAACTACTTCACTGGCGAACTCTCTCTATGAGCTTTTTTGCCAGAAGAATGAAAAGCAGAGTACAATTCTGCTTTTCTGCTTACTTTTAGCTGGATAAACATTTTTATTTCCTCCTTAGCCTGTTCTTCATCAAAAATGTCATTGATCCTCCACAAAAAATACTCTGAAGACAGATGAATACAGCAGCTTGACTCTCACACCTACCTTTTGACAATCCCAGATTGCTAAGATAAATTGGCTTCTCTTCTTCCTTGTGAGCAGTGAGCAATCATTTTCCACAAACACTCTGCTGTCTCCAATTTTTAATACCTTGCCCTTCTGCCACTGTTTTACCAGGATCAGCTCTTTTGTTGGTATGATTGCATCTTTACTAATACAGGTCTTGGCCAGGTTTGGAGCATACACTTGATGTGTCCTTCCAATTATAAAATCCTGTTGTGGAACATTAGTCCACTCTGCTTTCAAAAATGAATACAGTCTGTTGTTTCCACTTTCTCTGTACAACAGAAAATATCAGGTTTTCTGTGTGTGCTATCTCCTAACTCTGCTATTTTTGAAACAGATTTTCTTGAGAAGCCTCATACTCAGCGTTCATTTCACCCTCTGACCTTTGCAGTTTTATAAGTACATTTGAATATCTAGCATACTTCTCAACCTCAGAGTAAGAAATCTGGACAAAGCCATAAAGAATGGGAGAGACAACGACCCAAAAATAGGGACAATTTTTAAATATTGCTCTTACAAACTTAGAAAGTAGAAAGAATACGTTTTGCATTAGCATGAATTTTCTGACTGTTACCATCGCTCGTCCCTCTCTAATAAAGATGACAAGCAGGTGGGGCATTTCATTTAGCTGCTTTAATACATAGAAACATCAGGATGGATAGCAGCATCATAAAACATAAATGAACGAGTTATCAGACAGACCTTGCATACATACATGCTTACATCTCAACAGCTTAATACAAAATGGCAGTCAGGCTGACGCATGCTCAGTATTTATACACTTGTGCAAGCCCCTGAATAGCTTCTTAAAGATACATACACAAGCATTGATCTACATCCTCCCACTTAAAAAGACTGCCCTTAGAAAAACAACATTGTAGTTAAACATGCATTATTACAGATATTAGAAACAATGTTCATGCCCAAGTTGCCGTGCATCTTGTTACATGGTCTGGAGCTACTAATGGATCTTGTAACATAACAGTCTGGACTGAATTCAGCAACAGGGACAGTTTTCTGTCAACAACTCATATCCTGAACTTGTCACAGGAATGGGAATAGTCTCTGGAATTGGAACACTGGACAACTGACTCTGAGATAAAGAGTCTTTCTCAAAGGCTATGTGATGTGGTATATGCTCAGCCACCGGTATCAAATATTACCGATTCCATCTAAACTCTGCTCCTAGTCATTCTACAATGTAGGATCTCGGGTATGGGCAAATATTCTTTACAACACCAATCTGATCATAACCTTTAGACATCTGCATCCTTACCACATCTTCTCGTAATGGATTGAGCGGTTTGCTGGTTTTATCGTAGTAGGACATCTGGGATAAGCGCTTCTTCAACAGATTGCCTTTCACTGACTTGTTCTTGATACAAAGAACCAACAATTGACTGCTGATTGGTAATGTGATTCTGGTTTGTCTCAAAAGAATTCTCTGAGCAGGTGAACCAAGATGTTTATCACAAGGAACGTTTCAGAGATTCAAGAGATTCAGGAAAACATCACTATTGTCTTGTTTTGACTTCCCTAGTAACTGTTTTGTACTTTGAACTGCACGTTCTGCCAAACCATTTGACTGCAGATATTCAGGGCTACTCGTGACATGAAGTCCCATTCTTTTGCAACTCTTGAACGGTTGGCTTGTAAACTGCATGCCACTGCCAGAAATAACTTTGTGCAGACTACCATGTACTGCAAAATAACACTTCATCTTAATGACAGTACTGGATACTAGGTTAGGAAGTAGGTCAATCTCGAAACAACTGGAGTAAGTCTATTAACACCAAATAATGTTGACCATTCCACTCAAAAATGTTAGTGGCAACTGTCGACCAAGGTAGTTCAGAAATCTGGTTTAGCTGAAGTGGTTTCTTCTGCTGATGTGGCTTTGTACTATTATACACAGAACAAGATAAAAGTGCTCTCTTAATGTCTTGTGACAGAGAAGGACAAAATACTAGACCTCTCACCCTTCTTTTAGTAGAGTCAGTTCCTAGGTGACCACGATGCAAGATAGTAATGTACTCTTGTTGCAAGGACTTTGGAACAATTACTTTCAGACATTTCATAATGATACCTTTGACAGACAAAATCTCATCTCTGTATGGAAAATAAGGTTGCACCTCTTGAGGTAAACTAAGACTGCTTTGATGGTCATCCTTGATTGATAAGTGGCTCAGCCTTTGTAAAACTGGATCTGTGGCAGTGGGATCTCTCAGCTCATCAAGATGTGTGGAAGAAAAATTTCTCACTTCCATGACTTGAAAATCACGGTCCTCATTCTCGTGATGTTTTTGGGCAATCTGGATAATGTGTCAGCAAGATAAAGAAGTCTGCCTTTCTTGTAGACAAGAGTGAAATTATACTTTTGCAATCTCAACATCATGCATTGCAATCTGGCTGAAGCTGTATGCATAGGCTTTCTCAAAATAGTGACTAGAGGTTGGTGGCCTGTTTCGATCTGGATAGGTCTACCATAAACAAAATCATGCAACTTCGAACATGCAAACAAGATTGCCAAAAGGTCTTTATCTGAGCATACCGCATTTCAGTTTGAGCAAGAGATCTGGATGCATAGGCAATAGGTTGACGCTCTTGCAGAATGACTGCACCAAGACCAAATTTCAAAGCATCACATGAGAGAGTAAGTGGCTAGTGAACATCATAGTATCTGAGAGTTGGAGGACTAGCAATTCTCTGATTCAGGACATCAAATGGTCTTTGGTATTGCTCTAACGATGACCAGGATACACCTTTGCGTGTCAGCTCTCTAAGCAGCGCTGAAAATTGGCTCAAGTCTAGAAAGAACTTGCCTAGATAGTTAACTATGCCAAGAAAACATTGCAGGACTTGAACATTGTCTCAAGCTGGCATCTCGAGAATGGCTGTTTGCCTTGAAGGGTCTGGTCACAGGCCTGAACTAGTAAATAAATGACCAATATAAGTAACTTCTTCTAACTTGAATTTGCATTTCTGTGGATTGAGCTTAAGATTCACTTGATGTGCTCTTTCCAAAACTTTTTTGAGGTTTCTGTCATGCTCAGCTTCACCATTACCTCCTACTAGTATGTCTTCTACTATAACAGTACAAGGATACCCAGAAAAAGTTGCTCCATTGCACATTGAATGACTTCCCAAACGGCATGCTCAAAAATACGTACCTGCCAAATGGAATACTGAATATAGTGAGCAAGGAGGATTTCTTGTCAAGCGGAATTTGGCAAAATGAACTCTTCGCATCTAAGACAGACAAAACAGTGGCATTTGGCATTAGAGGTGCGACTTTTTCAATTGTGCGCATTGGATGATGAGGTCTTTTTAGTGCTTTGCTCAAATCTCGTGGATCAATACATATTCTGATGTCATCTGAGCTTTGCTTATGAGCTGCCACCCATGGATGATACCCATTCAGCTGGTTTTGCAACTGGACAAATCACACCTTGTCACACCATTTTATTTAGCTCAACTTTGACTCTGTCCTGCATGGCTATTGAAACTTTTCAAGCTGGTCTAATAGTGGACTGACATCTGGATCTAACTTCATGGAGTACACAAGTGGAAGCTTCCCTAGTTTGTCTTTGAAAAGATCAGCATAGGTAGAAAAAATGTACTGGGTGAAATTAGCCTAGTGGTCCTTCAAGCTAACATGATGGACTTTCCTTATTAAATAAAAGCAGTCCCATTTTCAAACTGTCTCTGAGACTTAATAATGACTGGATGTGCCTCTTGACCACATAAAATAAGTCGCAGCATGTCCCAGCAGAGTAACATGAAATTACTACTAAGCCTTCAGTCTGAATTTCTTCACCACAAGCAACAAGCTTCGCACACTTTGCCAAATCAAGCTTTTCACCACAAAACATTCTCGCAAACATTTCTGTTGATATAACATTGCACTGTGCTAACTTTGAGCTCTATGGGTTTTCCATTTATCCGAACAGTACAAAATACTTCATTCTTTACCCTTAAATCTCTGCATTGATTGTTTCATGAAGCACTGACACACCATCAACATAAAGATTAGGGTTGCAAGCTCTCTTAATTGACCAACTCGTTTCTTAGATTCATAGGTTGATACTAGGCTATCTGCCCTAAGGCATTTATAAGCCTAGCCAGAGTGTGTTTGGCTTTCGCCTCCCTTTTAGATTAGTTAACTGTGCTTCTGTATAGTAGGTCACAGAAAATAGCCCTTTTAAGGTTAGTTTACTGTGCTTCTGTCTAGCAGGAACATAGAAGAGATCCCAGGGGTAAACTTGCGATCTCCCATCCACTCGTCAAGATTTCTCTTGAAGAGGGTCAGTGAGGGGCTCTGGCTAACATGAATTGGGATTCTGTTCCAGAGTGAGGGGAGCCTCTGGGATATGAATCTGTCCCTCCAGCATGTCCTATTTATTGCTGTGCTGAGGTTTAAGTCCCTGGAGCATGTAGCTCTGGGGGATTTGAATTTCCTGAGGTGGAGCATGTCCATTAATTCTGGGTTAGACATGGCTTTGTACGTCAGGCAAAGACTGCCTCTGAGTAGGCGGTAAGCAACTGAGTAGAGCTGGAGTTTCTATAGTCAAACTGCATAGGGCATCTGTTTGAGGCCCTTGATCCTCTTGGTGAGGTACTTTTGGGGTCTCTCCAGTTGCTGCAGGTGTCGGGTAAGGTACATCCCAAATGGGGCATTGTATTCAATTATGGGCCCGATGAGTGATGAGTAGAGGGGCACAATGACCTCTCTTGATCTAGATGTGAACCCTTTTGTGATAAGGTGGGTTATATAGAAGGTCTTTCTAACCACTTTGGCAACGTGATTGTCAAAGGAGAGATTACTATCTACTTGGGTCCCCAAATCCCTAATTACTTCTTCCGTACTTAATGGACTACCACCTATGTGGTAATCTGTGGGCACTTTGTTTTTCCCAAAGGGGATGACTATGCACTTTTTCGCATTTAGCTTGAGGCCGTGGCTCTGGCATCCGGTATCCGTCTCTGTGAGACCCTTTTAGAGGATGCTTGTGTCAGCTGGAGAGTCGATTATGGCTCCCAGTTTGCAGTCATCTGCGAACGTGGTCAGCCATAGTCCTCCCGTGTTAGCCTGTACCTCAGAGAAGTATATACCGAACAAGAGAGGTCCCAGGACTGAGCCTTGTGGGATGCCACTTGTAACTGGTTTAGAGTCTGACATGGCACCTGCAATTCTGACCATGTGGGTTCTATCCCTGAGCCAGTTTGCAACCCATCTTGTGACAGAGGGGTTGATATTTAAGCTGGTGAGCTTATTTATGATGCCCGAGTGGGGTATTGTGTCGAAGGCTTTTGCGAAGTCCAGGTAGGCTGTGTGGACTACCTTCCCCTCATCTATGGCCTTGGTAACTGTTTCAAAGAAGTCAACTAGGTTTAAGAGGCAAGATGTGCCCTTAAAGCCGAATTGGGTAGGATCCAGTGTCTGGAGGTTCCCAATGTCTGTTTATGAGTTCCATGATGATACACTCCACAACTTTGCAGACCAGACTAGTCACGCTTATAGGGCGATAGTTTCCGGGGTCCATTGTGGCACCACCTTTGTGGAACAGGACCACTGTTGCTGTACACCATTCTTTGGGTACATATCCTGTAGTAAGTCTGAGATTGAACAGTGACTTTATGTGAGGGTCCAGTTCTTCTTGGAGCTCGTGTAAGATGCAGCCCGGGACACCGTCCGTTCCCATTGATGATGTGTTTTTTGCTTTGGAGAGGGCAGCTTTCACCTGTGCATCTGTGATGTCAGGGAGGCTACATTCTGTTGGGCTAGACATTTGCTCTTTTTGGGGGGGGGGGAAGGGGGGGGGGTTTGCACTGAACCTGTCAGCCAGGATGTTGGCAATGTCTGTGGGTTCAGTGCATTTTTTGTCATTTTGCACTAACTCAGAGCATATCTGGGAGTTGCCACCCAGATTCCTGACATAACTAAAGAAGACCTTGTGATTATATTTAGCGTCTTGGGCAATTTTTCTTTCAAAGCTGGCCTTAGATGATTTTATGAGGGATCGTAGTTTCTTGCTAGCACTGATCAGAGATGCCTTCCCTTTATGGGATTTTGCTCTATCATGTAGTGACTTCCTCCTTCTGTTGTATAGCTTATTTATGGCCAGGGTCCACCAGGCAGGTCTCCTGCCTTTGGAGGAGTGAGAGTCTTGGTTTTATTTGGGATAGCACAATCCATGCATTCCTGTAGGTGGCCATAGAATGCATTTGTAAAGGATTCTGCGGTTCGGGCAGTATTTTCCACTGGCCCAGGGGCTTTGAAGGATTCCACCTCGGTTTTGAGAAGTGTGAAGTTTGCTTTTGAGAAATTTTTCACCGTGGTTTCCTTGGCTGGGGGTGGGGACAGGATATGAATGTCCAGTGAGATTAATTTATGGTCTGATCTTACCAATGAGGGGTTTACCTCTGGTGTGGAACATAGAGTCCCCATGTTGGTGATGACCAGGTCCAATATGTTGTCCCCTCTTGTGGGAGTGGTGACCAGTTGTTCCATAGCGTGTGAGTTTATAAATTCTAGGAACTGTTGGGCGAGGGTGTTGGGACTTGAGTAGTTTTCCCAATCAATGTTTGGGTAGTTGAAGTCACCCAATATTATGGTGTTTGGAGAAACCTTCATATTCTCCAGTGTTCTCAGGAAAGCCGAGTGGGGTTCCTGAGTTTGGGAGGGTGATCTGTAGCAGGCTACAAACTGAAAGGCAGTTTTGCCCACTGTTAGTTGCACATGGATGGTCTCCGATGCTTCTTGCAGTGCCACTAACCTGGAGGTGTGGGTATCTTTGATGAATATGGATACCCCCTCTCCTTTTGTGATTCGGTCCGACTTTTGGGGCCGAAAAGAATGGTATGAGTTATAACCTGGTAGTGCTGGGGTGCTCTTGGGAGCCTTGAACCAGGTTTCTGTTACTGCACAGATATCGATATTCTCCATACTAAGGAGAGCCTCAAGTGCGTGCATCTTGAGGTTTAGACTTCTGGCGTTGTGCAGCATTACCCTTAGTTTTTTTTCTCCTTGTGTTGTTTATGGGGGTGGGTTTGTCTTTTGAGCCTTGCCTAAAAAAGGCACTATGGGAGTGGAAAGAGCCTTAGCCAGTATTCGAAAGCCCAGGGGTGATGGGTGCAAGCCGTCCCTAGCGAAGCAACGTGGCTTGTCGAGCATGTCATCCCAGGCTGACACGCACTGGATCCCCTTTGAATGACACCAATACTTTAGCCAATTGTTAAAATTGATAATTTTGTCTTTATATTGTAGCATCATTCTTGGTGAGGGCAAGATGCTACTCAAGGTCAGGATCATACTGGCCTGGGCTACATGATCAGAGAGCTCCTCTATGTCTCGTTTCATATAGTCCAGGGAAGTACGTCTCAGGTCATTCACACCAGCATGGACAATGACGGAGTCATATTTGTACTTGCTTTGGCGTGACCTGAGTGCTTGTGTTGTGGCAGATCCTGGCACCTGAAAGGCAGCTTACAGTGACCTTCTCCTTGTTCAGACTGGTGAGTGGGACGTCAGTGTGTCTGACAATAGTCTCTCCTATTACAAGTGTATTAGGTGTGTTGTTTAGCCTTAAGGGCTGTGACTGTGTGGCACATTGACTTTGTGAAATATGTGATATGTGGGTATTGTTGTGGGGTAGTGGTTGCTTGGATGCTGCTTGGGCAGATTTTTATTTAGAGCCTCCGAGTATGTTTTTGTGCGTTTGTGTGTTTGGTTTGCTGATGGGATAGGTCTAAGTGAGACTGGATTTGCGGTGTGTACGGTTACCTTCTCCTCCTGACTGTGCCAGTCCTGGGTTGAGAGAGCTCAGCCTCCAGTTTGGCTGTGTAGTTGTATCTCTCACATATATTTGAGCTTGTTGGGAGGAGGAGAGGGTGGTCTGTGTACATAAGGCAATTGTAACATTGCCTCAAGATTCCCAGATTCACTAGCTAGACTGGAGAGTAAACTTGAAACTGACTTTTGGACATGCCAGAATAGTATAAGGAACTGCTTTTTGACTGATCAGAAAGGACCAATAGGGAGCCAAGTACTTATAAAGAGTATAAGAGGGTGTAGTGCTTTAGTTGTTAGGGTTTACTTATAAGATTTGGTCAAGTGTAGGGCTTTAGAAGGAAAATAGAGTGCTTACTTTGGGAGTTAGAACAGTTCTAAGGGAAAAAGTGAAGAGAAGACACTGTGTAGCCGGGAATAATTTAAACCCATTTAAGCGGCGCTGCCCAATGCTGCGCGGTGCGCAAAATGTTCCCTTTTAATAAAAGAACGTGGGCCTTTTGATTTAAAAAAAAGCCTTTTGAAATGATTCCATTTATTGTACTTATGGCATCGCTGACCAAAAGCTAAACATTTTTCCTTTTTAGATTCATGACTTCCACCACAATTATGGCAGTTGGCAATGAAACTGGGCTGCAGCCCATGTTGTGTGTTTGCTGACTTACTCTTATGCTTCGCTGAGACGGTGCAAACTCTGGAATTTGCCAGAAAGCTCTGGGGTTTACCAGTAGGTGCTGCATGAGCTACAGTTGCTGCCACGTGCTTGGGCCTGTTCCTTTTAACCATGTTTTACATGCATACTATAAACATGAGTTTTGTCACTGTGCCTTCTAGAGCTATTCTCATTTGTAAGCATATGTGTGCGTTTTTCTATAAGCTCATATATCTGACAAATCTCAATGGCCTTATTCAAAGTTAAACCACTGTCATGAAGTAAACTCTTTCTCACAGTATCAACTTTAATACCACACACAAGTTTGTCTTTTATCAACTCATTCCTTAAATCATCACATCTGCATGTTTTAGTCTTGTTTCTCAAGTCAGTTATATATGCTGCAAAGGTTTCACCAGGATTTTGATCCCTTGTGTAAAATAAGTGCCTTCCAATTCTAATATTTGTTTGGGGGTTACACATTTCTCTAAATTTATGTTTTAAGCACTCAGGGTCCTCTCTTGACTCGGCCTGTACAATAATATGATGGTTTTCCCTCTCTCCTGCACAGATAGGAGGTGCAAACACAAATGAATGGTCTCTTTCAATAGCTTCAGACTCAGCTAAATTAAGCAGAGTAAATGTCTTTGTATAGTCATCTTTATCAGAAAATGCAGCCTGTATAAAACTTCTGTATTTTTGCTCATACACTCTCCAGTTCTCTGCAATATTACTGTCAAGCACAAGTGCACTGGGTTTTCGAAATTCATCTGCCATGCCCACAAAGTATGCACAAACACACTGAAAATATATCCCTTGTAATTATGTACGAACTGTTCTGTGAGATTGTGACAACACTCAATGCACAAATGCACAATAAACTCTTTGAAATATGACACTTTGTAAAATATACTCTTTAGTGGCAGTATTCTGTGAAATAACTTTACTGTAATACTACTGCAAAAACATGCGAACACTTTAAAGATATCTGAGTTATCAGAAGTGTATAATACATAAAATACATGTTTAGTGAAAATGGAGTCATTTCCTCTTATTTTATTCGTTTTATGCAAATCGGACTTTCTTTCAAACATTTTCCATAGTAATTTGAATATTTTTATCAATATCAGACATATAGGTTTATTCGAATATTGTTTAGAGCATTCTGTACGCCTCATTTCATATTTTGCAAATAAGAAAAAGTTTTGATATCTGAAACTCGTTTCTGACCTGTTTTGCAAATTATATGTGGAGTATGGATGATCCACTCCTTTATATTCCTGCAATACTAACCGGATGCCTCTCAGAAATAAGTGGAAGAAACTGCAACTCTTTCCGGGAACAAATCATTTTGGTCATTCTTCGTCTAATAACATCATGTCCCTTTAGACATGCTGCTTTTGACACAGTGTCCTTTTAGACATGCCACTACTGACAACATGACACTTGTCCCTCTCTAACATAGATGACAAGCATGCAGGGTATTTCGTTTAGATTCTTTAATACATAGAAACACATCAGGATGGATAGCAGCATCATAAAATATAAACAAACTGATTAACAGACAGACCTTAGATACATACATGCTTACATCTCAACAGCTTACTACAAAATGGCAGTCAGGATCGCACATGCTCAGTATTTATACACTTGTGCAAGCCCTTGGATAGCTTCTCAAAGATGCATACAGGTATGAAGTCTAAAACTCAAATGTCTGTCACTATTTTCGGACGTAAATCTTTAACAATTTGAAAATGATTTGCTGGAAAACCACAGTTTTAAGAAAACTGGACCAAAAGTATGAGGCAAAAAATCTGGACATTCTGCGAAAATCTGTACAGCTGAGAGGTATGATAGCTAGCTAAAGTTCCTTCTACTCTTTCAAGCCTTTTGTTATTTGAGTTGCCATAGTCCTTCAACGTTTCATTTATTTTAATCACTTCTGAGTATACCTGATTTATTTTCTTCCTCTAAATTGCAGGAAGCCATCTCTTGTACAAAAGCAGAATCTTAAACTGCTTTATGCTTAACAGCTAAAGGAGGCTTCCCAGACAATGTTTCCTCTTCACCGTTTCTGGCTCATTTTCTTGCAGATTCTCCACATTTACTCTCTGCTGGCATTCAGGCAGGGTACTTACCAGCCAGTAACGGAATTTTACCCTAACAATGGTTGCAATGGCACTCCTTTTTCTCAGTTTCAGTTTTCTTCTTGGGAGAGATGAAATTAAACTGTTGATCAGTGTGCAGGCATCTTAGAAGGCCCTATACTTGGAGAAACATTGATCCTTGTCTATGATGTTATTAAAGAACTTTTTTGATATTCGGAAATTTACCACTTTAAGTCTCACTGGGTAACTTCTACTTAGAAAGTATAATCTGACTATGTGACACTGCAGAACAGTGACTTTTGCAATTAACCCGAGGGAGAAAAAAATGAAACAGCAATCCAACAAAATTATCATCCATAGATAATGAAACTTTCTCCTTAGTTGTCTCTGCATTACTGGGCAATCTATCATATTTGCAGACAACTGCAAATGACATTAGGAAAATGCTTTTTGACAGGTAGGAGGTAGGGGTGCATGGTGGCCTACGTGCTGTGGAGGATTTTGAACAAGTGTGTATTCAGAGGAAGGCCCTTGTTCTTGGTGCCACAATCTAAGAATTCTGTTTTTAACAAATTTAAGTAGTGGGTGTTATGAGCAGAGCAAGCATATTAATTGGGAACCCATACAACAGTTGCAATGGCATTCTCTTTTCTCCGTTTCTGTTTTCTCACTGAAACAGATGAAATTAAACTGTCCATATTCAAGCCTTGGGAGGAGGACATTTGTAGCTGTCGACTTTCTGGCATCTATTGGGAGCAAGTTTGAAATTTTCTATGAAAGTTTTTGTTGGGCTAAAACTTTATTTACTTGGGATGCATTGTGCAATTGAAATGAAACATGAGGATTCTGTGTGATGCCTAGGTAGGAGATGACCTGCACTTAATAAATTCTCTTTCCTGTGTGTCGTATACAGAAATCAATTCAGCCATTTTAAACTTAAAAAGCATTCCTCAGGAAATTTATCTATAATGATGGTGGCTGTAGTATTATTAAATATCCTTTTAAGAATACTTTAGTATAAATGGATATGTGTAGATTAGATGTGTACGATACAGTAAGCCAGTATAAATATATAGGTGTATGTATAGATAGATATTACACACACCAAAGGCCTGACTGTTGAGCATGTTTAATTTGCAGTTCAGGCATCAAAACATTATTCAAACAAAACACTTCATTAACAAAGTACTGAAATGAAATCCCTGCTGAAATGAATTTTGCTACTTGCGAACACCCTACTGAGGAAATGAATACTGCTCTGCACTGTAATCTAGAATTAACATATAAAAGTAAGGCTGTGTAGGTGAAGCTCACAGGGTAAGGCCACACACAAAAATATTTTCTGGACATCTGTAACAGGATTTTCTGTTTTAGGGTTTGCTGGCATATCATCAAGATCACTTTGCAGTTGCCATCACTGTGTTTAGCAATGAGACTTTTTTTTTTATTTTAATGAATGCAAAGCCCTGACATTCAGCAAGGGGGCTGTTAAATCCAGTGACATGAACACATGAATTAACAAGCGTTAAATATATGTATGAGTGTATATGTGCATCTATATATTCATATGTATATGTATATATATATATATATATATATATATATATATATATGTGTGTGTGTGTGTGTTTGCATACATATACATATATATATAAATATATACATACATATATATATGTACATATACACATACACACACGCAAGTTATATACATACATGCACACACACACACGGATACATGACATGATTGAAAGTATAGCTTAGAAAGGAAGGAAACTGCTCTAGTAACTGACTGGTCCAAGGGAAAAAGTGCAAGATCATGTAACAGTTGGGTTTAGGAAGTTTTTCCGTTTTCCCCAGTATTGTGCTATCGCGTAGCTGTTATATTATCACACACACAGACACTGTACTTCTTCTTTCATCTTGGCTTGCTCATAGCAGCAGTAGTTTGCCAAGGACACAGTTTAGTGGAGGGATGACATAAGTGACTGAAGTGTTTGCCTGCTGGACGTAAAGTGGATTGGGCAGCTATCATAACACATTTAGTAAAGGAGCACATAACAGTAGATCAGATATGGGTATTATTTTCTTCTAGTCAGTTCTTTAGTTCTCTTTGAAAAAGGCTATTACTGAAGGACAAAAACATCTGGAAACTCATGTAGAACAGATCCTACTTCTCAGTTTTGGAGTTCCTAAATTTTGACAGCTATGCATTTGCATGTGTAAAGTTTGCATGTAATGTGTTATTTTTCTCTTTATATATCATTTTTCCCCTTCTTGGTTTTCTATCTTTCCGACAAAGAAATGCTCTTAATTTCAACATTGCAAAGGTGAGGATAAGGAGCGGCAGGCAGTGCTGTTAATTACCTTTCTTTCATTTGTGCCACTATACTTCCACTTCTGACATTACATATGCTTGGAAATTTTATGGTATGGCATTTTGGACTCTATATTTTGTAACACTTGATTCAGTTATGCATGTTCAACTATTTCTATATACGTGAGTGTGTATGCATGTGTGTGTGTAGATGCACCTAAATCTATAGCTATAGATATAGCTAGATATAGATTGAGACATATCTATATACACACAGACACACACACACACGTATATATATGTATGTATACATATTTGTGGAGTAGAAGGTATCTGGGTTGTTTGCCTATACACATACCCCAAAAAAAACTTTTTTATTGTAAGTGGATGGATTTGTGTTAATTTTGTGTAGACAGGGCAGCTGTGTGAGTAAGTGTGCCAGCTAACTGACGGTTTCTTGAGTTTAATTAGCACCGATGGAGAGTCTGCATACAATGGTTAGGTGTCCACTAAATGGTTGTCGATGGTAATGGTCTGTCCACTAATATAAACACACATACACTCTTCACACAAACATACCCACTGTATTACCTTTCATAGGTTCAGTGCCTGCAGCAGAAATGAACTCTACAAAGACTGCAATACCTGTCAGACCTACTGTACTCTCCACCGCGAGGGTTAAAAAAAAACAAAACAAAAAAGAGGAGGAGGAAAGGAGCTAGGTCTTGAATGCCTTTTAGTTTCTTAGTAACTCACTGCAGCAATCCACATTTATATTTTCCACTTTGCATATTAATATAAAATTACTTATGAAAGAAGTTCATAAACTCTTCTGCTATTAACAGGAAGCCTATTTTTGTAAGTTTTGTTGTAAGTTTTGTTGTAAGTTTTGTTGTAAGTTTTACTGTTCCTTTATTGCTAGAGGGCTAGCTTGTTTAAAATTTAAAATTTTGAATCTCTGCCTGTGGAGTTTGGTGATGTTTGGTAACCACGCTACTTAAGAAGAGTGCTTCTGTGTTGAATATCTGAACTTTTTGACTTTTTTTTTTTTTTTTTTTACAGTATTTAGTTAGCACTGCTGCTCTCCTCGCAGAGGTGGCTAGCAGTGAAGTGTACCTCGCAACGTAATTCACCTTTGTAATCTGTGTAGACTCTGGTCTCTTGCACTTTACATTTCCCTTAAAATACCCTTACTGTCTAGACAGAATGTTTTAACTACTAGAATATGTAATTTTCACATAGCCGAGCATTTCTCAAGTTTCTTTGCAGTGTTGACCTATTCAATATTTAAATTCCCCCTCACTCCTCCCTAGCAGATCAGTAGCCACAGATATGCACTTCCCAACTCTCTCTGTGGCCAATCCAGTTGAGATGGGTATTCTATGATACTGTATCAACTGGTTCATGTACAGTGACAACCTATTAGGTTCATAGGTAAGTACTAGGCAATCGGCCCGAGGGCATATATAAGCCTAGCCAAAAGTTCCCTGGCTTTCGCCACCCAAGAAAATTATTTTCCAGTGCCCCTGTCGAGCAGAGCCACAGAACTGATCCCCGGGGTGAATTTCCTATTTCCCATCCAATTGTCAAGATTTCTCTTAAAGAGGGCTAATGAGGAGCTTTGCTTGACATGAATAGGTAAGTCTGTTCCAGAGCATGGGAAGTCTCTGGGACAGGAATCTATCCTTCCAGCATGTTCTGTTTATTGCGATGACAAGGTTTAGGTCCCTGGAGCATGTGGCCCGGACAGATTGGGATTTCTTTAAATGTAGCATGTCCATCAGATCTGGGTTAGACATGGCTTTGTATGTTAGGCGAGGTCACCTCTGAGTAGGCGATATGCAACGGAATAGAGCTGGAGTTTTTTTAGATGGTCTGCGTATGGCATCTGTTTGAGGCTAGTAATCCTCTTAGTGAGCTATTTCTGTGGCCTTTCTAATTGATGTACATGTCTTGCGAGGTACATGCTAAACGGGGAGTTGTACTCTATAATGGGTCTGAAAAGGGATAAGCAGAGAGGAACGATGACCTCTCTTTTTCTGAAGGAGAACCCCTTTGTGATGAGGTGTGCCACATAGAAGGATTTCCTGACTACTGTGGCAACATGATTACCAAACGAGAGACTACTGTCCACCTGTGCCTCAATGTCTATTATCACACTTGTGGTGCTTAGTAGGCTACCGCCTATGTGGTAGTTCATGGGTACGGTGTTTTTCCCAGAGGGGATGACAATGCACTTCTTGGCATTGAGCTTTATGCCATGACTTTGACACCAAGCATCAGTCTCATTGAGGCCTCTTTGTAGAACGTCCACATCCTTAGGCAAATCTAGTATGGCTCCTAGTTTGAAGTCATCTGCGAACTTCATTAGCCAGAGGCCAGCTGTATTTGCCTGGACTTCTGAGAAGTAGATACCGAACAGGAGGACCCAGGACCAAATCCTGTAATACTCCACTTGTCACAGGTCTGAAGTTGGATTTGGAGTCGGCTACTTTCACTGTGTGGGTTCTGTCAGTGAGCCAGTTGGCCACCCATCTTGTGACATAGGGATTTATGCCCAGTCCAGTGAGTTTATCTATAATACCAGAGTGGGGGATGGTGCTGAAAGCCTTGGCAAGGTCAAGATAGGCTTTGTGCACCACCCTACCCTCATCTACGACTCTGGTGACTGCTTCATAGTTTCATAGGTGTGTACTAGGCTAATGGCCCTGGAGCCTATATAAGCCTAGCTCAAGAAGATTCCCTGGCATCATGCCGTCCAAAGTTAGCTCCTAGTGCCCCTGTCAAGTAAGGCCACTGAAGTGATCCCTGGGGTGAAATTCCTACTGCCCATCCACTCATCAAGATTTCTCTTAAAGAGAGCCAGTGAAGTGATCTGCTTGATGTGGATGGGAAGTTTCTTCCAGAGTATGGGAAGTCTCTGGGTTAGGAACCTGTCCCTCCAGCATGTTATGTTTATTGTGGTAATGAGGTTTAGGTCCCTGGAGCATGTGGCATGGAGGGATTGGAATTTCTTTAGGTGTAGCATATCTAGCAGCTCTGGGTCAGACATGGCTTTGTAAGTCAAGCAGAGATCGCCTCTAAGTAGGCGATAAGAGACAGAGTATAGCTGGAGTTTTTTTGAGTCTGTCCATATAGGGCATATGTCTAAGCCTTAAGATCCTCTTAGTGAGGTATTTTTGTGGCATTTCCAGTTATTCTAGGTGTCTAGTGAGGTACATATCAAATGAGGTGTTGTATTCTAGAACAGGTCTAATGAGGGATGAGTAGAGAGGGATTATGACCTATTTCTTCCTGGATGAGAAAACGTTTGTAATGAGATGTGCCACATAGAAGGACTTTCTGACAACAGTGGCAAAGTGGTTATGAAATGAGAGGTTGCTGTCAACCTGTGTCCCCAGGTCTCTTATCACACCTTTGGTGTTTAGTGGACTACCGCCTATGTGGTAGTTCATGGGCACCGAATTTTTCCCAAACGGAATGACAATGCACTTTTTGGCATTGGGCTTAAAGCCATGGTTCTGGCACCAGTCATTGGTGTCAATGAGGCCTTTTTGTAGAATGTCAACATCAGTTGGAGAATCAGTAATGGTTCCCAGTTTGCAATCATCTGCGAACTTGGTCAGGCAGAGTCCCTTTGTGTTGGCTTGAACTTCAGGGAAGTAGATGCCAAACAGGAGAGGACCTAGGACCGATCCCTGTGGGACACCACTTGTAACTGGTTGGTAGACAGAGTTGGAGTCTGCTACTTTCATAGTGTGGGTTCTATCAGTGAGTCAGTTGGCAACCCACCTTATGACATAGACATACTAAACTAGGCGTAAACCCCTATCTATGATTCCTGAGTGAGGGATGGTGTCTTAGGCCTTGGCAACATCTAGGTAGGCTGTGTGAACTACCTTCCCCTCATCCATAGCTATGGTGACAGACACTAAGAAGTCTAACAGGTTGCGCAGGCATGATCTACCTTTCACAAACCCAAACTGCATGGGGTCCAGAGTTTGGAGATTCCCTATGTCCTTATTTATAAGGTCCATGATGATGCGGTCCATAGCCTTACATATCAGACTTGTCAGGTTAATTGGGCGGTAGTTCCCAGGGTCTGTAGTCGCTCCCCCTTTGTGGAGTGGGATGACTGTAGCAGTGTGCCATTCGGTAGGAACAAAGCCTGAAATGAGGCTATGACTGAACAGGGTACTTAGATGTGGTGCCAGTTCACTTTGTAATTCATGTAGAACACAGCCAGAGATATTATCAGGTCTCATGGAAGCTGTATTCCTGGCTTTGGACAGTACCTTTTTTACCTGTGTAGCTGTGATAATAGTGACTTGGCATTCCTCAGGTATTGTGATGGGCCCTTTAAGGGGTGAAAGGGGGGTAAAGTCGCACTGAACCTGTCGGCCAATATGTTGGCAATACCAGTTGGTTCTGTATATGTATTGCCATTGTGCTATAACTCAGAGCAGATCTGAGCATTGCCATGTAGATTCTTGACATAACTATAAAATGCCTTGTGGATTGCTTTAGAATCTGCAGCAATTTTGCTTTCGTAGCTAGTTTTAAAGGATTTGTTGATGGATCTCAGTTTCTTGCTGAGGCTGACAAGGGAGTTTTTCCAGTCTTGGGACTTCACCCTTGTCTGCACCATACAGTGCATCGGTGTATGATTCATACACCTATTTTCCATTTGCATGGGTGTCGTGAAGTTAGCCACCTCTGTTTTTAGAAGTCCAAAATTGGCTGTGGAAAAGTTTTTTTTACAGTGGTTTCCTTTGGGGGGGGGGGGTGAAAGTGGGATGTGGATATCCATGGTGATTAGCTTGTGGTCAGATCTGACCAGGGATAAGTTGATTACTGGTGTAGAGCAACAATCACCCATGTTAGTAATGACCAGGTCAAGGATGTTTCTAACCTTGGTGGGGGTAAGAATAAGGTGGTCCAAGGTGCTGGAATTAATGAATTCCAGAAAACGTTGAGCAAGTGTGTTGGTACATGAGTAATTTTCCCAGTTAATGGAGGGGTAGTTAAAGTCTCCCAGTATAAGGGTGTGTTTAGGAATGTGGAGTGGGAGTCTTAGAATATGGTGGGGGATCTATAGCAGGCTACAACCTGGATTGCAGTTTTACCCAGTGTTAGTTGTACCTGAAGTAACTCTGATGTGTTATGTTGGGCTACTAGTCTGGAGGTGTGCATATGCTTTATGAATACGGAGACACCACCCAATTAGGGCCCGGAAGGTGTGGTATGAATTATAGCCTGGTAGTGCTGGGGTGCTCTCCGGAGCCTTAAACCAGGTCTACGTCACTGCACAGATGTTGATGTTCTCCATTTTAAGGAGTGCTTCGAGCAAGTGCATTTTGAGATTTAGACTTCTAGCGCTGAGTAGCAAATTTTGTTTGCTTGTAGCTGTTGTGGTAATTTTGTCTTCGGGGCATTGCCTAAAAAGGCACTATAGGGGTGGCAAGAGCCTTGGCCAGTATCCAGAGTTTGGAGATTACCTACGTCTTTGTTTATAAGCTCCAGGATGATGCGTTCCATGGCCTTGCAGACCAGGCTCTTCAGGCTAATGGGGCGGTAGTTCCCGGGGTCAGTGGTGGCACCCCCTTTGTGGAGTAGGATAACTGTCACTGTGCGCCCCCCATTCCATAGGTACAAAGCCTGAAGTGAGGCTATGGTTGACCATGGTACTTAGGTGGGGTGCCAGTTCGTTTTGTAGTTCATGCAGAACATAGCCTGGGATGTTGTCTGGTCTCATGGATGCTGTGTTCTTGGCTTTGGAGAGTGCAGTCTTTACTTGTGCGTCCATGATTACAGAGGCTTTGCAATCTTCTGGTATGGAGATGGGTCCTTTGGGGGGTGAGGGGGGTAAAGTTTGCACTAAATCTGTCTGCCAGGATGTTGGCAATATCAGTTGGTTCAGTAAATCTGGAGCCATTGTGCTGTAGCTCAGAGCAGATCTGAGTGTTGCAATTGAGATTCTTGACATAGCTGTAGAATGCTTTGTGGTTGTCTTTAGAATCCATGGCGATTTTATCTTCGTAACTAGCTTTGGAGGATTTTATGAGGGATCTTAGCTTCTTACTGAGGCTGACCAGGGGAGTTCCTGCAATCATGGGATTTTACTCTCTTTGCAACAGTTTCTTCCTTCTGTTGTAGAGTTTGTTTATGGCAGGGGACTATCAGACTGGCTTCCTTTTTCTGGAGGATAGCATCTTGGTTCTGTTGGGGATGGCATGGTCCATGCCCTCGTGTATGTGCTTATACAGTGCATTTGTATATGATTCAGCAGTCGTGCTTCTATTTTCCATCTATATGGGTGTCGTGAAGTTAGCCTGTCTTAAGAAGCATGAAGCTGGCTTTGGAGAAGTTTTTTTACAGTGGTTTCCTTAATGGGGGGTTGTGGCGAGATATGGATGTCTAGGGTGATTAGCTTGTGGTCGGATCTGACCAGCGAGGAGTTGACCTCTGGCATGGAGCATCTGTTACCCATACTGGTAATGACCAGGTCCAGGATGTTGCTGCCCCTGGTGGGGGTATGGACAAGCTGATCCACGGCATTGGAACTGATGAATTCCAGAAAACGTTGAGCAAATGAGTTAGTATACAAGTAGTTTTCCCAGTTGATGGTGAAGTAGTTGAAATCTCCCAAAATTAGGGTATAGGGCTGTACCTTAATATTATCCTGTATATCGAGAAACATGGAGTGGGCGTCCTGGGGCATGGCGGGGGATCTGCAACAAGCTACAACCTGAATTGCTGTCTTGCCCAGTGTTAATTGTACTTGGATCATTTTGAATGCATTATGTTAAGCAACTAGCCTGGAGGTGTGGATATCCTTTATGAATATGGACACGCCTCCACCTTTAGTGTTCTGGTCCAGGTTAGGTGGCCGAAAGGTATGGTAAGAATTGTAGCCTGGTAATGCAAGAGTGCTCTCTGGAGCCTTAAACCAAGTCTCTGTCATTACACAGATGTTGATGTTCTCCATCTTAAGGAGTGCCTCGAGTGAGTGCATTTTGAGGTTTAGACTTCTAGCAATGAGTAGCATTACCATTAGATCTCGCTTGCTTGTATCTGCTATGGTGGTGCGTTGGACATTTCAGCCTTGCCTAAAAAAGGCACTATAGGGGCAGCAAGAGCCTTATCCAGTATCCCAGAGGCGACAGGTGCAGACCATCTCTGGCAAAGCATTGTGCCTTGTCGATCATGTCGTCCCAGGCAGACAAATACTGGATCCCCTTAGAATGACACCAGAAGCTTAGCCAATTGTTGAAGTCAATCATTTTGTCCTTGTACTGTGGTATCATTCTGGGCGATGGCAGGATGCTACTCAGGGCTAGGGTCATACCTGCCTGGGCCACATGGTCAGAGAGCTCCTCCATGTCTTTTTTCATGTAGTTCAGGGAGGTATGTCTCTGGTCATTCACTCCAACATGGACAATGACACAGTCATATTTGTACTTGTTGTGGAGTGACCCGAGTGCATGAGTTATATGGAGGATCCTGGCACCCGATAGGCAGCCAACAGTAACTTTCTCCTTGTTTAGCCTGGTGAGAGGGACGTCAGTGTGCCTGACTACAGAGTCGCTTATGATTAATGTGTTGGGTACGCTGCTTTGCCTTATGGGCTGAGGTTGAGTGGCACACTGATTTTGTGGGCTATGTGTGGTTCAGGTAGTGTTGGGGGTGGTAGTTGCTTGCATTTCAGCTTTGGAGGTTTCTGTTGTTTGGGCAGATTTTTATTGAGAGCCTCCACGAATGTAGGTGTGTGTTCTGTGTTACTATGTTTGGGTTTGGGTGGTGCAAGTTTTGATGGAATATGTGTTGAGTGTGGTGTGGTGTTTACCTTCTCTTGACTATGTAGTCCAATCTTGGCTGGAGAGAGCTTGGCTTCAAGTTTGGCTATCTAAGTGCATCTCTCACACGTTATAGTGTTGAGTGTTAGGAGGAAAGAGTTGTCAGTGTACAAGAGGCAATTGCTGCATTGCCCAAAGATGCCCAGATTCATCAGGTGGACAAGAGAAAACACACTGGGAACTGACCCTTAGACATGCCTGGTTAGTGCTTATTAATTTAAGTAATAAAAACTGTCCTTACCAAAACAGATATATGAGAGGTGTAAATACACTAACACTGCAGACAAAACTCTGTCATACAAGCAAAACTAATCCTACAGAGGCGGTCAGCGGCACTTGCACCACGCCTACTGCACAGGGTAAAGACCCTACACATAAAACTACTTATGCTGAGGCACTTACAGGTTGTTGTTGTTGTGTCTTTCGGCTTTTCCCGGTTAGGGGTCGCCACAGCGGAACTCCGGTCCGCTAATGACTGGCAGTAGATTTTTACGTGCAGAGTTGCCAGCCCTGGCGGCACAACCTTCAGTGAAGGTACGCCCATTCACGCATGTCTCCATACAGAAGACACTCTAGCTGAGAATCTAACAGGACAACATCCTACTGTGAGGCGACAATGCTACCGCAGCACCACCACCGAGGCACTTACAGGTAACTTTCTTAAAACAGTAAGACCTTCTTCACAACACAATAAAAAAGGGGTCCTCAGCCAACAGGTAAACAGTAAGTTAAGACACCACCCATAGCTGCACATAATAACACTGTATCCAGTACCTCTACTGCTAAGCCCTTAAGGCAAACCAATGCACAGCTAAATTTCCTGGTAACTGGTGATTCTATAGTGAGACACACTGATGTCCCCCTCACCAGACTGAGTAAGGAAAAAAGCACACAGGTGACTGAACCACAGGTACAAGTATGACTCTATCACAGTCCATGTGGGTCTTAATGACTTGATACATACCTCCCTTGACTATATGAAATGACACATGATCAAGCTTGCTGATTATGTGTCGGAGGCAGGTATGAGCCTAGCACCGAGCAGCACACTACCTTCTCCAAGGATGATGCCACTTTTCCAACAGAAAATGACTGATTTTAACAGCTCTCAACTTCTAGTGTTGTGTTAATCCAAGTGGGTATAATAATTGACGGCCTAGGAGGATGTGGCTTTCAGACACTGGCAAAGTCCTTTTCCACCCCATAGTGGCGTTTTTAGGCAATGCCAAACCGATACACCCTCCCCCCACTTAACTGAACTTACGAAGGAATATCTGAAGGTGGTACTGCTCAGTGCTAAAAGTCTTAACAGGAAACTCCACTCCCTGCAAGCCTTCCTCTCCCTGGTCAGTGTAGACATCTGTCTAGTAATGGAGACATGGTTTAAAGTTGTGCAGAGTACCCCAGCAATGCAAGGTTATAATGCCTTTCACACCTTTAGACCAGCTAATGCATAGCAGGAAACTGAAGGTGGAGGAGTCTCAGTCTATATTATAACCAACCTCACATCCAGACTAAACTGTACAACCCACTGGAATTCATACATATGTAACTCACCATAAACATGGTCTCTTACCTTATCCTTTCAACATACAGGTACCCCTCCATGTCCCAGGATACCCATACTACCTATCTCAATGTAAACCAGCCCAGCCAGTCAGGACCCGAAACCAGCAGCACTAATAGTCCAAACTTGTGTGAAGGTAATGATAGCCAATTGAATCCAACGAAGCAGCAGTCTTTATTAAAACACAAACAGTGAACCCAAGCGCTTTCACCCGAGTATTACTGGGCTTTTTCAAGGACAAACATACAAACACTACTATGTGTCTCCTTAAATAGTAAATTGCATATCACATGATAAAATTAATTAACTAACAATTATGTTTTACAAAATTCCAAATAGTATATTAAAATTGAGCGATCTATTATTATGTAAAATTGTTTAAAATTACCATATATACATAAGCAAATGTATAAATATCTGTCATACAGAAACTTGATTAATTTTGTATACATATCATTAAAAAAAAATTTATATCGTATGAAATATATATACTTTCTAACTACCTAAAATTTGTTCTTGAAAATATGTTTCATAGAAACATAAACTTGGAATGTTATTCTGTAATATGTACTCGAAAAAATTAGTTGACTCTGACAAAATTATAACCCCTATTAAATGGGGTAGATATCACTTGCAAACCTCTATAAAACCAAGAACAAATTTTAGGTAGTTAGAAAGTATATACATTTCATACGATATAAAAATTTTTTTGATATGTATACAAAATTAATCAAGTTTCTGTATGACAGATATTTATACATTTGCTTATGTATATATGGTAATTTTAAACAATTTTACATAATGATAATAGATCACTCAATTTTAATATACTATTATTTGGATTTTTGTAAAACATAATTGTTAGTTAATTAATTTTATCACGTGATATGCAATTTACTATTTAAGGAGACACATAGTAGTGTTTGTATGTTTGTCCTTGAAAAAGCCCGGTAATACTCGGGTGAAAGCGCTTGGGTTCACTGTTTGTGTTTTAATAAAGACTGCTGCTTCGTTGGATTCAATTGGCTATCATTACCCTTCACACAAGTTTGGACTATTAGTGCTGCTGGTTTCGGGTCCTGACTGGCTGGGCTGGTTTGCTTTTTTTTGGATTACTTTAGTTGTACTTACCTATCTCAATGTACTATAGCCCCTCACTGTTCAACCCAATATGATATTCATGGCGAATGTCAACTACCCCAATACAGACAGGGAATCCTACACCACTTCTAATGCGCAAGCCCAGGGATTCTTAAACTTTGGTAATATCAACATTCTGGAACAGTTGGCCCATTCTCCTACGAGGGGTATAAACATCCTTGACCTTGTACTCACAAACATTGGGGGGGGGGTGATGTTCCTCACCCAATGCAATGTCTTTGCCTGTCAGATCTGACCATAGGGCTGTACTTCTTGAAATAAAAATAAAATTCGGGGATACAGTGAAACCAGCAAAATGTGAAGAAAAATAGCTTCCCAGGCAAAGGACAGCCACTAAGCTTTTTACAGCCCTGTCTGTAACCTTATGGGAAATGCGCAACAATGAACTTACTGAAAATGGCATCACCTACACTGAATTGGAAGCCACTGCCAACGTTTTTGCTGACAGGTTCAGCTAAAATTTATCCCCCCACTCTTCCTCATACACTCCAAAGGAAATACTACAAACCCCCAACTATTACTAAGAAACAGGTAATCAGTGCACTTTCCAAGGCCAAAACACTGCATCAATGGGCCCCGATAATCCCAGGATGCTTAATAAACAGCATGTAACATGCCCTCTCTGGTCCATTTTATTCACTTTTCAACTGGAGCCTACAGTCAAGTTTTGTGCCCAAGAAATGGAAGATGGTTACAGTCATTCCCTTGCACAAAGGAGGTCCAACTGTTGAACAGGCCCGAAAGTCCTACCAGCCTTACATGTAAGGCCACTGAAATAATCATTATGGACATGATAAATGAGGAAATAGATAACCTGCAGATGCCTATTAAATATGGTGGACTTTTTCGAAAGGGTCGAAAGAAAGACTGCACACAGCTTACCTTGACCTGGCCAGAGCTCTTGATACAATACCTCACTCAGACATTATAGACAAACTCGCTAATTTAGGTATAAACCCTTTTATCACCCACTGGATAGCCAAATGGTTTACTGATAGGACCCAGGAGGTCAAATTAGGTGAGACCACCTCCACCAAGAGGCCAGTCACTAGCAGAGTCCCCCCCGGGCTCAATACTGGGCTTGCTCCTTTTTGGCATCTATTTTTCTAAAATGGAAGCAAATGTTGAAGGTTTATGACTGACTGTTTAAAGATGATTGTAAGATGGGGGTTATAATCGATTCCCCTGAAGACACTACCATTCTTCACGAAGGCCTCTTTCTAACAAATGGTGCCAAAGCCATGGTCTTAAACTCAATGCTAAGAAATTCATAATTGCACCCTTTCAGAAGTCAACCATACCGGCTAACTACCATGTTGATAATACTCCCCTAAGTGTCAACCGAGTGACCAGGGATCTGGGTATGCACGTAGACAGGAGTCTTACATTTGACCACAACATGGGCACAGTGGTGAGGAAATCCTTTTATGTTATGCAGTTTATAAGTAAGGGCATGGCATCTATGTACAAAGAGATCATTATCCCACTGTACTCTGCCCTTATCAGATCAATCATAAAGTACAATGCTCTCTTTGGTATGTACCTAACCAGGCTTATGCAGCAACTAGAGTGACTTCAGAGGTTCTTTACAAAAAGGATACAAGGTGCAACAAAAACCTGCCTTATGCAGAGTGCCTTAAAGCCCTTTCCGTCTACTCAGTCTCCCAATAGATTAATGAGGGGTCACCTTTGCGTGGCTTACAAGGGATACACAAACTCTACACTTGTGAATCTCCTCCATATTTTAAGTCAAACAGTACCAGAAACACAAGGTATAGGGACCTGAATTTTGTCTGTGACAGACTATGTTGGAGAGACAGATGTGTCACAGAGATTGCTCCTCCTATGGGACAGGCTTCCCATCCATGTGAAGCAGAGTTTAAAGCATAGGTACGAAGGGCTTTTACCCTTCTTAGTCACAGGGCTCATCAAAGTAAAGCCATTTTACATAACCAGCTCATTTAAATCTGTTGAAATCATGTGACCCTTACAGAAGGGTCTGTAATCGACAAATTAAAACATTCATTTTCTTAAAAAACAAGCAAAACACTTCTCATATATAACCCCCCATTTTTCCATGTAATCAATAATCATACAAAAACTTGTAACAACTAAATTCCATTATTTTCTGTCTCAAATAAATATATTCCTTCTAATAAAAAAACTATTTCTAGGCAGCGAATCCCTAGTTAAGTAATATAACTTTGATGCCCTTAATTTTAAAACACTTCTCAAGGAACAGTTCTCATTAATCCCTGGTGGTGAAATGGCATCTAATCTCAACTGCCATTCTGTCTCCAATCTCTCTAGATTTGTTTTAATGTCACCCCCTCCCTTTCTGTAGGGATAATTCTTTTAATAACAAAAAATATAAATTTGTTAAAATTTAAAAATGACAAACTATGGATGTAAAGGTATTTTCGGTCTTTTTGTTGCTAATATCCCCTCACGTGTTCAGTTATTCTCTCTAACTTTCTAGTGGTTTTGCCCACATAAAACGCTGGACATGCAACACAAGTTGCAATGTATACTACTATTTTGGTATTACAGTTACAATGTCCTGGGTAGGGAATACTACGATTTTAACCTTCTACTACTACATGCAGGTCCTACACACTACATTTCGACATAATAGATCTATAAATCATACTTTTTGTATTTTTGACTTTCTCCAAACACATTTTCAAATTTTGTCCCCTACTAAAAGTAGCTTTGAGTTTTTCTCCCAGGATCTACTTCATATCTTAGTCAAAGACACAATCCCAGCAGTTATTAACTGCTGTTCTTAATTTTGGTGTTTCTTGGTTATATGGAAGTACCAAGTTCTTCTCGAAATGTGTTTGGCTTCTTGAGCCAAATGTTGTCCCTTCCTTACTTAACAAATACGGGTAAATCTTTCGTCACTCTTTTTCAAAACTTAATTTCTAATTTTGACTAATAATTTAATTGGGTACAGTCTCTCTTTGAACATACCTATTAAAATAAACAATTCTTCAAATGTTTTATTGTCACTAATCAACTAATTTGTGAGTGCTTTGTAAGTCAGGCATAGGTCACCCCTTAATAAATCGGTAAGAGACACTACTCTGCGTATCTGTTTATCACCTGCTCCAGAAATTTCATGCAATGTGACAGGAGTTTGATGCCTCTGTACTGCCCACAGTTGTGGATGCCTCCTTTCTTCTTGTACACTGGCATGAGTATGCTTATTCTTCAGTCATCTGGGATACGCCTTTCTCTCCATTCTGCTATGAGTACCCTCAGGAGCCATTTCTTCCCTATCTCACTCTTGTGTCCTTATCATGGCTCCCTATTATGCTGTCGCAGAAGCAGGTTGTCAAATGCGTCTTTGTCTAACTGAAAAGCGCGAAAAGGCAAAATAGTGAAGCAGCTTTTCAGGGAATTCTTTCCCTGGGAAAGAATTTGCTTGGCTGTTTTTGCTACTTTGCTGTTTTCAGCACTGTAGTGCAATCTCGGAGTTGGTATATTTAAGTAGGGGGTGTGTGTGTGAGGGGCACAGCCCCCCACATTATGTAATGTTTACAGTTTTTTTTTTTTCTGCTTCGGAACAGCGATTTTTTTCCCTTGGAAAAAAAATCGCTGTTCTGAGGTTTTGACGATGTAAGCTTTCGCTTACATGGGGTCGAAGTGTCGTTCGCTCTTCTGAGCATGCAATATCATAAATATAGACCCCCTTATCATATCTGCTCTGTGACCTATTTGAGGCAGACTTCATTTTCCTTAGTGCAGTTCTTATTTCTTCTAGTGTGGGCTCCTTTTTTCTTTCATCGTAGGATGCGACTGGGGCAGTGCAGCTTCTGCGGGTTTTTCTTCATTCAGAAGCTGCTAGAAATACCTTTTCCATCTGCCTTTGATGTCCTGCGGACTGGTAAGCAGATTATTGCTGGCATCCCTTATGAAGGATGACTGACTATCTTCTTTATCTTTCTGTCTTTGCCTTGCAACCTGACACAGTCTCTTTCTGCTACCTACAGAGTCACTTTTGAGAAGCTGGTAGAGTTCCTCCAATATCCGGTTCTTTGCTATTGCAACTCCCCTTCTTAGCTTCTTTATTAGTCAACCAGTATTCTTTGCTAGCCTGACTGGACTTTTCTATCTCCCAATTTTTCAAGCGCTCCTCCTCTCTTTTGATGACTTCTTGGACTTCTGCATTCCACCCACCAGCATTCCTTATGTACCTCATTCCCATACCTGGCTTGGCCAGATATCTGTTCTGTAGTCTAACTCCTCACACATGCTTTTTTGAGGTGGTACCATTCTTCTTCAGCTGTACCTATTTCCTCATCTTCTTGGGGTGCTACAGCTCTGAGTAATTCCTAGAACTGTTGCAATTTCTCTCCAGTCAACTTCCAGATGTCCTTACATTCACTGCTGCAGTATTCTTAACTACATGGGATTCCCTGCCCCTGAAGCCCGACATCTGGCCAGTCTTCCAAAGACTTCAGAATTTAAAAGGTATGCTAAATGTCAACATATGCAATCTGCGTAAAGTAGGGCATAAAGGTGATGTTCAGGCTTATAAAGAAATAGAACTTCTTTGCCACCAATCTGAACCTATCTTTTACTCTGGTCTGCTTACCTGCGTCCATGTTTTGCCAGCTGAATGCATTTTCATTCTCCAGGGACTTCCTACACCTGTTTATTGTTTTTGCGAGATAAGTCCCAATTGGGGATTTTGTTTTTTCTTGTTTTTTGTGTTCCTTGAGGAAGGGTAAATGCCAGTGTGGGAGACAAGATTCCCCATACACACCACCACAATAACTGTCTTTTTTTTTGCTTAGGTGCTTCTCATGACCATAGATCTTGCTCTATATGTCAGGTGTTTGTTCTGAAAACCCTTCACAGTAATCTTTCTTCCCATTCCTTGTATCTTGAGAACTAGTGTCTTAGGCTACAGATACCATGGAAGGAATCTCCCACCCCAAGGGTCAGCTGTTAGGCAAGAAAGTGAAAATCATATGACCAGAATCTTCCACTGTCCAGCCTCTGCCAGGTGTTTCTCCTGAAGTTGTCATGAACCTGGAGGCTCGGCCAGGTGTGTTGTTCGATTTTTCTGCTGCGATAGAGTTGACAGCCAATGAGGATCTGGTTGGCAGCATGTCCGAAGAGGCTTTGCAGCATCCGTCTTGGACATTCAAAGGGAACCACGGTTGATTTTTTTCTGAGAGGCCTAGGGGATTTCCTCAGTTTCTACTTGGGGGAAGACGTTCCTGGTATGGTTTTCAACTATTGTCCTACATCTGAGCCTTCTCAGGACGTTCCCTTAAAAAAGAAACAAAAAAAAAAAAATTTTAACATTTTTTTTGTGCTTCTAGGGATCCACAAAGTGAGTGGCAGGCTTTAACTCAAAGGCTATTTTTTGCCTTAATGTCCTTAAAGCCTCCTCATGGGGTTTCAGTCGTCCTGGTCCTCCTTGGTCCTCTACTCTTCTTAAAAGGCATAGAAACCAGGATTCGTCTGAGGAGGAGTCAAATTCTGCTGCGGAATCCCTAACTTCTTCTACTCAAATTCCTTCTACTTTGGACTATGGGTCAGAGGAGGAGGAATCTATTAATCCTGATGTTCCTTTACAGGAAATTTCCTTTGGGGACACACTCTTTAGGATAATGGATTTTTTTTTAAGTGGGATTGTACTTGGGTCTCTGACATCGATAAAAGGTACTATGAGTTATTGCAGCTAAACCCTCCTAAACCTGCAGCTATTTCTCCTGTCTTGGCTGCTTTACTGGATGTATTCTCCAATGCCTCTCAGACACCTGATTCTCTCCCCCTGCTCCCAAGAAGTCAGCGCGATAGGTTTTATAGGGTTCCTGAGCACTGTTCTTTTTTATGTAAATGTCCTGCTGCTGACCCTTTGGTAGTGTCCATAGCCAATGATAAGCTGTCTTAATTGCTTCCTTTGCCCAAGTTATTGCCTTCTGACAAGGACAGCAGAACTATGGACAGGCTGGGCAAAAAGGTTTACGCTTCTGCTACCCTAGCTTTAGGGCTATTAATTATCAGACCCATATGTCTAGGTATGTGTTGGCTCTTCTTTCTCAGGCTTGTCAACTAATTTCTGATTTTCTGGATTCTGAGGGTAAAACTTCTGTTCTTTCCTTGATAGGGACTTCCTCTGAAGTCGTTCGTCATTCTACTACATTATGATGCCGCAGATGCCTCTTCTAGGGTTGCTGTTTTTGGTTCAGTGATGAGCAGGTATTCTTAGCTTAGGCTTCAACCTCTACCTGATGATAATAAAGCTAAGTTGATGGATGCTCCTCTGGATTCTAAACTTTTGTTTAGGGAAGCTGTTGTTGGCTTAGGTCCCTTACAGGAACTTAAACATGTGTTTGTTTCTCCTATGCCTAAATTTCAGAGAAACTACCTTGCTAAGCCTGCCTTTGTTCACGGGCAATCACATCCTTCTACTAAAGATTAGAAGAGTAGCAAACAGACTCCCTCCTGCTAGGGTTACTCAATTTTCAGCAACTCCAAAGCCTTCCTTTCTGGACAAACCAGTTACCGTGCAACTATCTGTCCCTTCCCAGCCACATTCCTCTTTCTCTTTGCTTTTCTCTTTCTCTTCCGGTTTGGCTACAGATCACTCAGGACTCTTGGGTTCTGTCGCTCACTCGTCAAAGGGACTTCATGGTGTGGAAGCCCTGTCCTCCTTTTATGGGCATTCCTCAGCCTCCTCAGAAACATCTTCTCTTTTTACAAGAGGTGCCTGTGTCCCAAAGGGGAAAATGGTTCTACTCCTGACCATTTCTAGTGACCAGAAAAAAGGGCACTTGGATCCCTATTCTATAACTCTCTCATCTAAATGCTTTTTTAAAGGTACCTTCTTTTTGAATGTTGTCCCCAGACTCTGTTTCCTCTTTTGCTCCCTCAGGCCTATATGATGTCGCTGGATCTCAAGGATGCTTATCTCCATATTCCGATCCATCCTCTTTTCAGGAGGATTTTGTGTTTCCCTGTTGCTTACTGGTATTTTCAGTTCTCTGCTTAGCCCTTTCCCTTTCGACTGCCCCAAGGGTGTTCACCAAATGCCTTGCTCCTGTGATTGCCTTTTGCAGACTTCAAGGAACCCAAATATGTTCTTACTTACATGACCTGTTCATTCAAGCGACCTCTCCAGAGACCCTTTTGCTGTATCCCTTCTTCCGAGCTTGGGATTCACTATAAATTTCAAGTCTTCTCTGGCTTGTTCTCAGGATCATGTTTTTCTGGGTTGCAGGATTCAGATAGTGCCAATGCTTGTATTACTGACCCCACCAAAGGCCTTAACTCTCATTTCTTTCTTTCACACACTTCTTCCTCTGGCTTCCATTACCACCAGGAAGTTTCTGAGAGTTCTGGGTTTCATGGCATCCACCATTCCGATGCTCCCTCTGGCCAAACTTCATATGCGAAAGTTTCAGTGGTTTCTGAAGTCAGTGTGGCTTCAACATGCTCATCCTCTAGAATTTGTAGTTCCTCTTCTTCCTTGCCTCAGACAGGAACTTCTCTGGTGGATTCAGCAGTTGTCTCTGAAACCAGGGATCTCTTTTCCTCCCTTTCTTCCATCTCAGGAACTTTTCACAGACACCTCAGACATGGGATTGGGGGGGTGACTTTTGACTCCCTAAAGGTACATGGGGTGTGGTCACCTTGTCAGCACAAGGACTGCATCATTGTCAAAGACGAGAGTGCTTCTGCTGGCTCTTCAGCCCTTTCAGTCTCTCTTTTCTCCAGGGCCTCTCAGCTTTCACAGGCAATACCACAGTGATGTGGTACATCAACAAAGGAGGAGGAACGAGATCTTATCTTCTTTGCCAGTTGGCATTTCTGGTATGGGATCTTGCTGTCAAGTGACTCTACAGGCAGTTTATATCCCTTACAGTCAGAACACTGTGGCAGACACTCTGAGGAGGTCCTTAACTCAGTCCCATGAATGGATGCTTCACAGGGATGTGTTTCTGATGGTCTGCTTCAGTAGACCGACTTACCTGAAAATCGAAGCTCACATACCTGGGACGAAGAGACTGAAAAGATCAGGACACCGAACGGCAAAACAGCATAAGTTTAACACAAGAAAAGAGTCTGTTGGCCAACATGATGACCTTTACCCTTTTCCACACTGTAGTGCGATCTCGAGTTGGTATATTTAAGTAAGTGAAACCCCCCACTTGGGTGGGTTGAGTTTAGCGTGGTTTGTTTATGTGGTGATGTTGGACATCTTACCATTTTCCCAGTGTTAGTTTTCGATGTTTTGTAGATTCAGTGTCCTGGTATGTTCGGTTCTTTCAACTTGGGTATCGGAGCTTCGGTTTTCTGGTAAGTTAATCTACTGAAGTAGATCCATTTCTGGACATTATCCACAATTGGGGTACTCCTCAAGTAGATCTTTTTGCCTCCCCTCTGAACAGACAACTTCCTCTGTTTTGCATCAGAGTCCCAGGTCCTCTGGTATGGAAGGTGGACACCCACTCATTCTC
Source organism: Protopterus annectens (assembly GCF_019279795.1). Taxonomy (NCBI): domain Eukaryota; kingdom Metazoa; phylum Chordata; order Ceratodontiformes; family Protopteridae; genus Protopterus; species Protopterus annectens. Next base: position 472,349,904 of record NC_056727.1, read on the forward strand.
TTGGAAAGGAATGTTTCTTTATGCATTCCCTCCCCCTTCCTTTCATTCCGAAAGTCCTGTTCAAAATTCAACAGAATGCTCCCAAATCTTGTTGGTGACTCCCCTTTGGCAGTGACAATACTGGTTTCCCTGTTCTTCTTCTGCATCTAGCCAAGGGCAATCATCACAAGTTACCTCAAAGGGTGGATCAAATCACACAAGACAAGGGATCTCTCATCCATCCCTACCTGCCCATGCTTCAAATGACACTGTGGGTGATAGGATATGGATTCCTCATAGAAACATTTTTTCTGAGGACATGCAACAAGTCCTGCAGGAGGCCAGAAAACCTTCAACTAGAAAATCCTACTTAACCAAATGGAAGAGGTTTTCTTTTTTGGTGTCTCTCTCATAACCTGGAACCAATTACTGTGGATGCTCCTTCAGTTCACTATTTGTGTGAGTTGCTCAATGCTGGTTTGGCCTATTCTATTAAGGCCCACCTATTAGCTATCTCTGCTTGTCTGCCTTTTTCTCCTCTAGGCTGCTAGATTTGAGGTAAAACAATTTCTTAAAAGTGTCCTTAATATTAGACCTCACAGGAAGCCTGTTCCTCCTCCCCACAGGATCTTAATTTTATTTTGGAAAAGTTGACTTAGGTTCCACGCTGCTTAAGCTTCCTTGCAACACTGTTCCTGGAAAACTGTTCTTTTGTTGACGCTTACTTCTGCCAGAAGGGTGTCTGAGTTGCAGGCCATTATAGCTTGTCCTCCTTTTTTGATTTTTTTCACTAGGGCAGAGTGTTCTTGCACACTAACCCTTCTTTTATCCTGAATGTGGTTAATAAGCTATCTCTTAATCAGTCTGTTACTCTGCCTACTTTTTTCCCCCTCGACGCAAACTGACAGTGAGAGGGTACTGCATACTCTGGACATGCATAAGCAACTTATGAGTTTATTTGGATATGACCAAGGGTATCAGAAAATCTGATAATTTCTTTTCTTCTTAGATCTTTGGAGCTTTCTGTATCCAAGCAGACTATTTCTTCTTGGATTTCTAAGGCTATTTCCTTTTGTTACACTTTTCATGGCAAAAGCCTTCCTTTTTCAATTAACTGATTCACTCCATTGGAGCTCAGGAAGTTTGCACTGTAACTTTCAAAGGGCAGAACTTAAGCCTTTTGACAGAATCAAATTATGTCCATATTTCAAATGTTCATATCTCTGGAGCCATACGGATTATGAAAGAAGTATAAATGGCAAACTCTTCAACTATAATTTATAGTGGTAGTATTCTTTAGGTTCTAAGTCTTAAACCGAATTTTATAAATCACAGTAAAGACGGTAACTATTACATTTGTAATATTTTGTAAACAACTTACAATACCCTCAGCAACCACTCAAGTTACCCACATACTGTCAGCAGCATTTTATTCATCTAGCTGAGCACTTTCATTTGAGGCGAAGGAGTTCTGTCTGTGTTATCTGGTTATTGAGATATTTATAAAAAAATCAAAAAAACAACAGTTAACCTCTATTTACCTGCACTAGACAGAAGTCAAATATTAATGTAGTTGAGTTTGCTACTGTGCAAGCTTCAAGATGAAAATGTTTAAAACCTTGTACATAGCATGATTTTGGAATTATTGATGCAAATATGAAAAAGCAATATTTGACACCTTGAGGCGTCGGTAGGAGCCAAGTACAGATGCACCTGGAGGTGTCACTCAGATGTAGTGAGTTAAGACTCATTCTACTAGAGCTGTGACTTCATGTGTTTTTTCAAAGGCTAAGACACGAATTCTATTTTTGAAGCAGCGACATGGACTTCTGTGCATAACTTTAACAAGCACTACATGTTGCATGGTATCTCTAGAGCTGGGGCTGGTTTTGCTAGTTCAGTTCTTCATGTTTTTTTAGGGGATTCTTCTGGCCCTTCCTCCTCCCTAGTTTCCTCTTGAGCTTTGGCATTCTCCTATATAGGTAAGAATATTGCAGCACTGAATGTAAGGGCATAGTACAGTTGTGTAAAATCTTAGCATAACGGTAGATGTTCTTGCCTTCACTGCTGCAGATATCACTCCCTCCTCCTATCCCCCTAGTTCTTTACCTTCCAAGATGTACACATCACCTCTTGGGTTCCTTGGACTGGTGTTCCTCCTGGGGCAGTTCTGTTTTTGGTATGCCTGTCACCATTATGCCCTATGTTACACAGGGTGCATATGATGATGACTGGCATACCTTTTAAATTCAGAAGCCTTTGGAAGACTGGCCGGACATTGGGCTTCTGCAGCAGGGAATCCCATATAGTTAAGAATACTTCAGAAGTGAAAATAAGGACATCTACCATTACGGTAAGATTTTACAAAACTGTACTTTCTTCAGCCTGGTCTCTGTTGACCTTAGACCCTTCTCTGACCACTACTTGCAGCTGACTGTGGCAAGTAGTGGTTTATGCTGAGAGCTGTTTCACTGGGGATGACTTTGCAATCATTGGTTCTACCAACTTGCCCTTTCCTTACTAGGAGGAAGTCTACCTGAGCTGCATGTTGCCCACTCTTCTATGTGATCTTGTGACTGTCTCTCTTGCTGAACCATGTGCTGGCTACTGTCAAGCCATTTGCCAGACAGAAGTCTAGAATGGCCTCTCCTTCTTTATTCCTGTTGCCCTATCCATGAGGACCCAGGCAGCCCTTAAATCCTGTTCTGTCTGTCCTAATATGTGCATTCAAGTCACCCATTACCAACACCAATTCATGCTGTCCTGCTTTATCTACTAGGTCCTGCAACTGCTGTCTGAATGTACTCTTTTCCTCACTGTCACAACTCCACTGTGGAGCATCGACTGAGATTATGAATATTGCCCCATCATTAAACTGGAGTCCGTTTGCCATGAGTCTGTCAGTAATTCTGATTATAGCCCTCACTGCCTTATGAAGCCTGCCTCTCTCACCACAATTCCCACACCATTTCTAGCCTGTTCTCCTCCTGAGTAGTATACTCGGGATACCAAGCTAATTGGCTCTGTTGCACTGCCCTTCCATCTTATTTCTTGGATACATAGGACGTCCGGCCTACTCTCCATCATCATGGCATCCACTTCCAAGCTGCATTCTGTCAGTGAACCTACACTAAGTGTAGCAATTCTCAGTTCATGTTTGGGAGGTTGATTGTTGAGTGAAAAGCTGGATGTAAAACCAGAGCTATTCCAGGTAAGCCAGGCTGGGCAACTAGACACTGGCCGGACAGTAACTTACTCACCCAAGGCTGCTGGGCATTATGGCAGGCATGTACTGGCCAATAGGGGGAACATACACCCCTGCCCACCATTTGCATTGGTCCCTGGCGTAGATTGGAGTAAGCTAGGTTCTCAACCCAGTTTTCACCGGCAAATACCCATGCCCATTTGGCGACATTAGGCAACATGACTACATCACCTAAAGCCATATTTTACACCGTTGAGTGTCTTGTTCTACCACAGCCCGCAGTCTGTAATCTATGTTCTCCTATCTTGAGGATACTGCACACCATAGGAGATCCCCAAAGTGGTTGATCTATACTACTCTTTCCCCTAAAAGGCACTATGTAGAGTCTGTGCAGCTGCCCACAACTCCAGTCATTAGCGAGTCTGTGCAGCTGCCCACATCTCCATTCATTAGTGAGTCTGTGCAGTTGTCCACAGCTCCATTCATTAGTGAATCTGTGCAGCTGCCCACAGCTCCATTCATTGGTGAGTTTTTTTGACATGGAAATACCCAGGATGTTTTCCGGAGCTGGGAGGAACACCACAGATACACACGGAGAACATGCAAACTCCAAACAGGCATTGGCCAGAGGTCAGGATTGAACCTTGTACCATGTGGATGGGAGGCAAAGATCTTAACCATTATGTCAACTGGTCGCTTATTGCAATTGGTGATGTAGACCCTCCTGGAGGATATCTACACCACTGGGTGATTCAATGTCTGCCCCCAGCAAACAGTCGTTGTCAAACTTCGTCATCCAGAGGCCTTCCACATTTGCATCGACTTCAGAGAAGTATATTCTGAACAGTAGTAGTCCCAGTAATGAACCTTGTGGCACACCACTAGCAACTGACTTTTTGTGCTGGATCTGGATTCACCCACTTTAACCACATGTGCCCTGTCCATTAGCCAAATGGCTATCCATCTGGTGACAGAGGGATTTATGCCCAGTTTTGTGAGTTTATATAATATCAGAGTGGGTAATTCTGTCAAATGCCTCGGCCAGCTCAAGGTAAGCGGTATGTACTGTTTTACCCTAATCCATGGCTTTAGTGACTTTTTCAAAGAAATAGTACAGTTGTGTACACTTACCATAAATGTAGCTGCTCGAGTGTACTCACTGTTGCAGTCTTGGTTTATGGGATTTCCTGCTTCAGAAGCCCTTGGTCAGCCTGACTACCAGAGTAAAAATCACCTTCCTCCCTGAGCTGGCAGAAGCCCTTCCCTGACATCAGGATGGTTGAGTATAAAGGGAGCCAGCCAATGCCATGACATCAGTTTTTTTTATTGCCGCTAGAAGGTAGGAACCCCATAGATGCCACCGCTATAGTGCCTTTTTTAGGCAAGATTCAATTGACAAATTCACCACCGTAACAGGTACAAGCAAGCAAAATCTGAGGGTAATGCTACTTAATGCTAGAAGTCTAAACCTCAAAATGCACTCAATCGAGGCACTCCTTAAAATGGAGAACATAGACATCTGTGCAGTGGCAGAGACCTGGTTCAAGGCTCCAGAGAGCACCCCTGCATTACCAGGCTATAATTCATACCACACCTTTCGGCCACCTAACCTGGACTGAAGCACGAAAGGCAGAGGAGTGTCCATATTCATTAAGGATATCCACACCTCCAGGCTAGTTGCTCAGCATAATGCATCTGAGATTATCCAAGTGCAACTAACTCCGGGCAAGACCGCAATGCAAACTGTAGCTTGCTACAGATACCCCACAATGCCCCAGGATTCCCACTCCTCATTTCTTGATACACTGGAAAATAATTAGGGTACAACCTAACACCCTAATAATGGGTGATTTCAACTACCCCACCATTAACTGGGAAAATTACTCATGTACCAACTCTTGTGCTCAATGTTTTCTGGAATTCATAAATTCCAATGCCTGCCCTGGATCAACTTATCCACACCCCCACCAGGGGCAGCAATATCCTAGACCTGGTCATTACCAACATGGGCAACCGGTGTTCCACACCAGTGGTCAATTTCTCGTTGGGCAGATCCCTCCACATGCAAATCACCGTAGACATCCACATCCCACCCCCCCATTAGGGAAACCACCGTAAAAAATTTCTCCAAAGCCAACTTCATGCTTCTTAAGACAGAAGTGGCAAACTTCATGATCTTGCAATCCCTAACAGAATCAAGATGCTATCCTCCAAAAAAAAGGAAGCCAATCTGGTGGTCCCCTGCTATAAACAAACTCTACAACAGAAGAAAGAAACTGTTGCAAAAAAGAGTAAAATCCCATGACTGGAGGAACTCCCTAGTCAGCCTCAGTAAGAAGCTGAGATCCCTCATAAAATCCTCCAAAGCTAGTTACAAAAACAAAATTGCCACTGATTCTAAAGACAACCACAAAGCATTCTATAGCTATGTCAAGAATCTCAATGGCAACACTCAGATCTGCTCTGAGTTACAGCACAATGGTACTAATATTGCCAACATCCTGGCAGATAGGTTCAGTGCTAACTTTACCCCTCTCTCATCCCCTAAAGGGCCCATCTCTATACCGGAAGAATGCAAAGTACCTGTAATCACGGCTGCACAGGTTAAAAAAAACACTCTCCAAAGCCAAGAACACAGCATCCATGGGACCTGACAACATCCCAGGCTGTGTTCTACATGAACTACAGAACGAACTGGCACCCCACCTAAGTACCATGTTCAATCATAGCCTCACCTCAGGCTTTGTGCCCACTGAATGGCGCACAGCAACGGTTATCCCACTCCACAAAGGGAGAGCCACCACGGACCCCGGGAACTACCGCCCCATTAGCCTGACGAGCCTGGTCTGCAAGGCCATGGAGCGTATCATCATGGAACTTATAAACAATGACATTGGTAATCTCCAAACTCTGGACCCTACCCAGTTCGGGTTTGTAAAAGGCAGATCATGTCTTCTAAACCTGATAGACTTTTCTGAAGAGGTCACCAAAGCAGTAGATGAGGGCAAGGTGGTTCACACAGCCTATCTAGATCTCGCCAAGGCTTTCGACACCATCCCCCACTCTGGAATTATAAACAAACTCACTAAACTAGGTATACATCCCTATGTCACAAGATGGGTTGCCAACTGACTCACTGACAGAACCCACACTGTGAAAGTAGCAGACTCTAAATCCAACTTCAGACCAGTGACAAGTGGAGTACCACAAGGTTCAGTCCTAGGTCCTCTCCTGTTTGGTATCTACTTCTCTGAAGTACAGGCTAACAGAGAAGGTCTTTGGCTAACAAAGTTCACAGATGACTGCAAACTAGGAGCAATAATCAAAACTATGTGGACATCCTACTGAAGGGTCTCACTGAGACAGATGCCTGGTGTCAAAGCCATGGCCTCAAGCTCAATGCCAAAAAGTGCATTGTCATCTCTTTTGGTAAAAACTCTGTATCCATGAACTACCACATAGGCGGTAGTCTACTTAACACCGAAAGTGTGATAAGAGACCTTGGGACACAGGTGGACAGTAGTCTCTCCTTTGATAATCACATCACCACAGTAGTCAGGAAATCCTTCCAAGTGGAACACCTCATCACAAAAGGTTTCTCATCCAGGAAAAAAAAGAGGTCATTGTTCCCCTCTGCTCGTCACTCATTAAACCCATTATAGAGTACAATGCCCCTTTTGGTATGTACATCACAAGACATCTATAACAACTGGAAATGCCACAGAAATAACTCACAAAGAAGATTACCGGCCTCAAACAGATGCCCTACACAGACCATCTCATATCGCCTACTCAGAGGCGATTCTCTGCCTAACATACAAAGCTATGTCAAACCTAGAGCTGTTGGACATGTTCCACGTAAAGAAATCCCAATCCCTCCATGCTACATGCTCTAGGGACCTAAACCTTGTCACTACAATACACAGAACATGCTGGAGGGATAGATTCATGTCCCAGACACTTCCTATACTTTGGAACAAACTACCTATCTATATCAAACAAAGCTCCTCATTAGCACTCGTCAAGAAAAATCTTGATCATTGGATGGGAGATAGGAAATTCACCCCCGGGGATCACTTCTGTGGCTCTGCTTGACAGGGGCACAGGAAAATAATTTTCTTGGTTGGCAAAAGCCAGGGTACCATTTGGCTAGGCTTATATAGGCCCTAGGGCCAATAGCCTAGTACCTACCTATAAACCTATCAATCTTAAGCAAGAAATCAAGTTAGAGGAAGGGGACCTGTAGGGTATTCCCTGCAGAGGTTCCTTTGGAAGAGGATGACAGAGAAAAAAACTGTTATTGTAAGTAGAACAAGGGGGATGCAGGGAAAAGAAGACTGCAACAGTGAATACACTCAAACATCTACATTTATGGTAAGTGTGCACAATTGTACTATGTTCTTCGTACTTCACTGTTGCAGTCCTGACTTATGGGATGATTCCTAAAACTGAGAGGCGGGTGGAAGGTGCCTTAATGAGAATAAAGGATACCCAGCAAGATGCCAGTGGCAAATCCTGCTCTGGACTTGGAGAAGAATGATAGGTGGTAGTGCTTGGTAAAGGAATGCAGCAATGACCAGGTAGCCGCTTCCAAAATGTTTTTGGTAGGTACTCCACTCAGAAAAGCAGTGGAGGTAAAAGTGGCCCTAATCGAGTGGGTCCTAACAGATTCAGGGGGCTTTTTGCTGTGGTAGGTGTAACAGAAGGAAATACAGTGGGAGATCCACTTGGAGATAGTTTGCTTGGGGACTGTTTTCTCATCAGAGCCCAATGCAAAGGAAACAAACAGTTCTGATTTTATGAATGTTTTAGTCCTGACAAGGAAGTAAAGAAGTTGTCTGTGTACATCCAAGGAGTGAAGGATTCTTTCCCCTTGGTTCTGTGGCTTAGAGAAGAAGGTAGGCCAGTTTATGGCTTGGTTCAGGGAAATGTCCGTGACCACCTTGGGCATAAAAGAAGGATTAATTCTGAGTGAAACTCTGTCTGGGTGGAGGATAAGAAAGGGTTCCACTGCCATGAGGGATTGCAACTCAGAGACTCTCCTAGCTGAGGTGATAGCCAGTAAAACGGCAGTCTTCCAGGTCAAGAAATTTAAATCAGCTGAAGCAGCTGGTTCAAAGGAGGGTAAGGTCAATTTTTCTAGAACAAAGTTGAGGTCCCAAGGAGGGGTGGGTTGCCTCCTGGAAGGACTGACATGCAGCAGTCTCCTAAAGAACTGTTTCATTAGGGGGTGGGAAAAGATAGGGGGAAGATTAGGGATGTGGGCTGAAATGGCAGAAGTGTGAACCTTAATGGATAAGAAGGATAGACCTTTGTCCAACAAGATAACCAGGTACTCCAAAATGGCTGAAATGTTAGATAAGACAGGGTTGAAGCCTTGTTGCTGACACCAAATAGAGGATCTTTTCCACTTGGCAGGGTATGTTTTTCTAGAACTGGGTCTTCTAGACTCTGAGGATTATTAAGCACCTGATTACTCAGGAATTGCTCAGGGTAGTATTTTGATGAATTATAAAGACAGAGAATTTGAGAGTCTGCAGGTTGGTGTGTGCAGACTTCCCTTTGCCTGAGTCAGCAGATCAACTCTCTAAGGTAATTGTCAAGGTTTTTCTTTGGTCAAACTCAGTAGCAGGGGGTACCCAGTGCCGTCTGGGCCAGTCTGGAGCTAACAGGATGACTTGCAGTCCTTTTACCCTAATCTTTATAAGGACCATTGGAAGGAGAGGCACGGGAGGAAATGCAAAAAGAAATAGGTGGCTCCAGAGGAAGGTGAAGGCATCTGTTCTCCAGGCTGTGTGAAGTTTGCTGCTGGAACCGAATCTTTTTAACTGAGCATTTTGGTTGGTGGCAAAGAGGTCTGTTCGAGGGGATCCCCATTTCTGGACTATGCTGAGAAATGTTTCCTGATGCAGCTGGCACTCATGGGGATTCATTAAGTGCCTGCTGAGGTGGTTTGCTAGAGTGTTCGGTGCCCCAGGAAGGTACTAAGCTATCAGGTGGAACTCCATAGCACTGTCGGTCTCCCAGATCTGCATTGCCAGCTGGCAAAGAGGGTACAAGTGGGTGCCCCTTTTCTGTTTACATACCACATGACTGATGTGTTGTCTGTTTTGATAAGCAGAACCCTTGGTTTCCAGTGATCCTTGAAGGCCACCATGCCCTTCTATACTGCCATCAGTTCCTTCCAATTTGTGCATTTCTGCTTGAACTCCTCTTCTCATTTGCCCAGGGAGAGGTGGTGTTGGAAATAGGCTCGTCAGGCTGTGTATGAAGCATCTGTGGTTAAGCTTTGGCCCTGAAGGAGGAACCTGAAGGGGAGACCCTAGTTCTGTGCACATGCTTGTGCCCACCATGCCAATTCTCCCTGAGGCAGTGAATTAGGTGGATTTCTGTCTCCAGGGACTGTGAGTGCTGGTACCACTGAAATTTCCTCATGTGTAGGCTGGCCAGATAAGTAAACAGGATGTCATATAGTCCCATGCTCTGAGGCATTCCCTGGCTGAGAGGCATTGCCTCTGCATAATGTCCTGGAAGTATTAGGTTAAGGAAGTCTTGTCTGGGTGAAAGAAGGCCTTCTGGAGGGAGGAATCCACCAGAGCCCCCAGGAAAACTATCCTGGTGGAAGGGTTTATGTTGTATTTGCTGAGGTTTAAGGTGAACTTTAGGGAAGACAGTAAGGTGTGGGTGAAGGCCAGATCCTTCAGGAGCTTGGACTGACCCATGACCTGAATGAGGTAGTCATCCAGATGACTCTTGTTCTGCAGAAGGCAATCACAGGGGTCAGACATTTGGTGAAGACCCTGGGAGCATTAGACAAGCCAAAGGGAAGTGCAGATAATGTTCCAACTGTGTTGTCCATTTTCATTCTTCCTCAACTTGTGTGTTTGGATCTGATCCCTCAGATCCAACTTGGCTGTTGCTAAATCTCATGGCAACCAATAACTCTCGAGCTTCTCACTTACACACAATGCACCAACCCCATTACCTCAGATCTTGTTTGTTGCCTTAGTAGAAAGTAAAAGATGGAAATCATCTTGGAAAAGCTATATCTTTTAGTTATGTACTTACCATAACTTCGGATGTATGGGATCCATCTCGCCTACATTCATAACTGATGGGCTCGGAGCCGATCCATCGGCTCCGACTCGGCCAACTAGTACACTAGAATGAAGTCTCTTATTGGCTGGGCTACCCTCTATCCCAGGATGCACCACACCTGCTTCCCCAGATCTTGTTTGTTCGCTTTCATACTTACATGCAAACACAGAAAAAATAGTAGTTACTACAACCAACTAAAGTTCTTCAAGAGAAGATCTCCAAAAGGAACTACATTTCCTCTAAACCCCAATGGAAGGGGGAAGGAGGGTGGGTACGTATGAATGTAGGCGAGATGGATCCCATACATCCGAAGTTATGTTAAGTACATAACTAAAAGATGTAATGGGATCCTATCTCGCCTACATTCATAACTGATGGGACAGCGTCCCTAGCACCTAAATCCCGGGTGGCTCATTGGAAAACACTCCTGAGAACTGTGGAACCAAAGGAAGCCCTGCCTCGAGAAACCACATCTAGTTTGTAATGAGAAATGAAAGTGTGCGGAGAAGTCCAGGTAGCCACAGCACAAATATCATCTATTGATAATTTGGAGTGAAAAGCTACAGAAGTAGCCATTGCCCTGGTAGAATGAGCCTTGACTGGAAAGGGAAGCTCTTTGTTAGCCTGTGAATAAATGAAAGAGATGCAATCGTTAATCCATTTAGCTATGGAGGTTTTAGCTACTGGTTGACCCAATTTGTTTATTGCAAAAAAAACAAACAGTTGATTTGATTTCCGCGTCTGAGCGGTTCTATTCAAATAAAAACGCAGTTGTCTATGGACGTCCAACTGATGAAGAATATATTCTGCGTTATTAGAAAACTCGGGAAAAAATACAGGGAGTTCTAGAGTCTGTTGAATACAGAAAGAAGAAGCTACCTTTGGTAAAAAGGAGGGATTTAATTTCAGGGACACTCTATGTTTGTGAAATATCAAATAAGGAGGATCAGAACAAAGAGCTTGAAGTTCTGAAACCCGCCTGGCCAAAGTTATGGCCACTAAAAAGGCAGTTTTCCAGGACAGAAATTTCAAATCGCAGGTAGCAGCTGGTTCAAAAGGGCGGGCAGTTAAGGCAGCAAGAACCAAATTTAGGTCCCAAGGGGGAACAGGGTGAGATATTAGGGGCCTAAGGAGCCATGCTCCTTGAAGGAAAGACTTACAAGGTTTGTGAGACATTAATGAAGGTTCAAAAGAAGCATGAAAATTAGAGATAGCCGCTAGTTGAACCTTAATCGTGGAAACTGAAGAGCCCAATTGAAAAAGAGAGGCCAAGAAATTCAAAACCTCCGATACTGGGGCAGTAAGGGGGTCTATACCTCGTTGCTGAGCCCAGAAGGTGAACCTTTTCCATTTGCTGGAATAGAGTTTGACAGTGGAAGGTTTGTGAGAAGAAGACAATATGTGGATCACCTCCGGAGAGAGGGAATTGTCTCGGATTAAGGATGGAAGCGGAGTAACCATGCCGCCAACCTCAAGGACCTGAGAGACGGGTGAGACTGTCCTGATTGATGAGTCAACAGGTCCGGCACTGGGTCCAAAAACCATGGACCTTCTACCGCATACCTCTGAAGGAAGGGAAACCAAACCTGATGAGGCCAGTGCGGGGCAATTAAAATTATTTCGCTCTCCAGGTAAATCGCCTTCTGTATCACCCTCGGCAGGAGGGGAACCGGAGGGAAGGCATAAAGAAGACCGGGGGGCCAAATGTGGGTCAGAGCGTCCCTGGGAATCTGTCCCTGAAAGGGGATCAGAGTGAAGAACTCTCTGCACTTCGCATTGTGGGGGCTGGCAAACAAGTCGCAGCAAGGGAGACCCCATTTGGCGAAGATTTTCGCAGCCACTCTTTGGTTGAGGGACCACTCGTGGGGTAACAGAAAGGTCCTGCTTAGTCTGTCCGCAATCACATTGGATTTCCCCGGTATGTGCGTTGCCATTAGAAAGCGGCTGGTAGCTACCGCCCAGTGCCAAAGTCTCACGGCTTGTCTGCACAGTGGGTATGACCTGGTTCCACCTTGCTTGTTTATATACCAAACCACCGACATGTTGTCGGATAGGATAGCAATCGGACCTTGCGGGAGAGCGTGATGGAGAGCTTGTAGTACCAAGAGTACCGCTCTCATCTCCAGGATATTGATATGCAAATGCGCTTCCTGGAGTTGCCATGTGCCTTGGACCGACCTGTCCAGGTAATGACCCCCCCCACCCTACCTGTGAGGCGTCCGTGGTCACAGTGGCAACGAGGGGATTGAGGAATAAAGGGGCGCCCCTGGTCGAGATTGGATCGGAGTAGCCACCAATGCAGATCCCGACGGCAACTCTCCGTAATCATGACTAAGTGGTTCAAGGGGAGTTCCTGATAGGACCACTGAACCGACAGAAGCCATTGCAGAATTCGCATGTGGAGTCTGGCTAAGGGGACTAGGAGTATAGTTGATGCCATCGAGCCCAACACTTGTAGGATCAGATGGGCCGGAGCTCTTGATAGGGGGAGGCAGGATCTGACTTGGTTTTGCAAAACTTGAATTCTTGCTGCCGGTAAGAAGGCGCTCATCCTTTTTGTATCTAACTCTGCACCTATAAAAGTAATACGCTGAGATGGCTGTAGTACAGATTTTTGCCAATTGAACGTAATTCCCAAGAAACGGCCCAAGGTGACCGTGGCCATGAGCGCCTGAAATAGTAGATGCTTGGAGGTGGCAGTAAGGAGCCAGTCATCTAGATAAGGAAACACTTGGAATCCTAGACTTCTCAGGTGAGCAGTCACCACTGCCAGACACTTGGTGAACACCCTGGGGGCTGTGGTGAGACCAAAGGGCAGTGCTCGGAACTGGAAATGACTGTCTCCCAGGCGGAAGCGTAAATGTCTCCTGGACTCTTGACCTATCAGAATGTGATAGTAAGTGTCCTGGAGATCTATGGAGCACATCCATGCATCCTTCTCCAACAGTGGGAGAATGGATTGAAGGGTGACCATTCGGAATTTGGACTTTTTCACAAAACGATTCAATGAACTGAGGTCCAAAATGGGCCTGAAGTCCCCTGTCTTTTTTGGCACCAAAAATAATCTTGAGTAAGTTCCTGATCCGATCTGGTCGGTGGGAACAGGCTGGATGACTCCTTTTTCTAGCAGCTTTGAAATCTCTATTGCTGCCTGATCCCGCTGACTGGGTGGCACGTCCGGGATTTCCCTTAAGGGAAGGGGGGGCTTGATGAAGGGAATGAGATAGCCTCCGGTTATAATCCGGAGCACCCACTGATCGCTGGTTATAGCTTCCCAAGCTTGTGGGTGTTCCGCAAAACGACCCCCGACTGGCTCCGGAGCTGCACAGTCGGGCAACAACTCAGGGACGTTGAGTGTAGGAAGAACCACGAAAGGAATCGTGGTCTCCAGAGTTACGGGGGCCTCTGCCACCTCTGGGGTGGCGTCTTCCTGAATCCCCCCCCCCGCCTCTGGAGGGGGGATCACTGGGTGGAGTAGGGAAAGACCTCTGAGTTTTTCTGAACCACATTTTCCCTCCTCTCTGGGCCTTGGGGTAAGGCCTAGAGGGAGCGGAAAAGCGGGCCCCAACGGCAGTCAAGGTCTTGCCCTCCTGCTCGCACCGAGTCAGTGTGTCCTTCACCTTGGGTCCAAACAAAGATGACCCATCAAAGGGGGCGTCGGCGAAGGAAGACTTGAAGGCCTCCGCAAACGAACACAAGCGTAACCAGGCGTGTCTCCTGAGGGCAACGCCTGTTCCCGCTCTACTCGCCCCTTCGGCCGCATACGAAATGAGCCTCATGGACGAGTTTACAATGGAAAATAAGGTAGTCATCTGGGCGCCAACAGTGTGGGTTAACGCCTCAGGTAGATTACCAGTGAGGGAGTCACTTAGCTCTTTAAGGAGGTCCCTTTGGAGCCTGGTAAAATGACATAAGTAATTCAGCGACCGTAAAGTAAAGGCCGCTGAAGAAAGGGTACGCTTCCCGTACCTATCCATGCTCCAGGAATCCTTATTAGGAGGGTGGATAGACGTTGAAGCCTCTGCCACGTCCTGCTGTGTGGCAGATGCCACCACCATAGCATCTACGGGAACTCCTTTAGTCAAAAATTCCTTCTGGGGGGGGCTGAAAGAAATTTATTAGGTCTTGCAGGCACCGGTTCCACAGAATCAGGGTGTTCCCAAGCCCTTCGAGAAACCAAATCAAGGAGTTCATCGAAGGGGGGAGATACCCAGGAGGCAGAGGGCTGGGCCCCGAAGGCCTTGAGGAAGACTGACTCCTCAGCGGAAGGGGTTTTGACCTGCCAATCTCCTCTCTGTCTCAGAATCTCAAGGATATCTGAGAAAGAGACATCATCCGAAGATGATTTAGGGGACCCTTCAGCGTCATCGAGGTCAGTGTCCGATGTGACAGACTCATCTTGGGAGTCCACGTGCTTCCTCTTGCACAATTTCTTCTGTGGGGGCTCGTCCGAAGCAGTTTCGGATGGACCCACCAGAAGAAGGGAACCCCCGATGGGGGTATCCTCAGGCCCTAGGGCCCCGCTGTCAAGGGACTGCAATACGGCAGAAGCACCAGTCTCCAGGTCTAGGGACGGTGAGGTGGAAGCCTGCTGAGCCGGCAAGGACATGACCAGCACGCTCCTCATGGCCTCAAAGGCCGGACCTCCAGACTCCATGGAGATCACTGGCCGAGAGGCCACGACGGCACTAGGAATTCCGGCAGCCGATGCTCCGAGGGGAAGACTAGGTACCGAGGCACCCAGTCCCAAGATGTTCCCTCGGCCCGGCTGAGGAAGTCCCAGTACCAAACCCTGAACCCGAGGACAGGGTAGTAACAATGGTCGGTGCCGATAGACCTCAAGGGGGTCTTGGTTCCGACGGCTCCTTGCTCCACCATCACCGACTCCAACGGCTCCGAGGAGATTGGAGGAGGAATCGAGTGTTTCGGAGGGGGGATCGGCTCCGAAGCCAACTGGGCCGGAGCCGAGACCATTTGAGCAAAAACTGGAGACTGGAAAAGCCTCTGAATAACCCTATCCAAATCCGAATCCGACAGTTTTGAGGATTTAGAGGAGGTAGACAAGGGTCGAGACGACTTTCCTCTCAGCTCCGACAATGTAGGGGACCGGCTCCGAAAAGGCTCCAAAACTATCGGCACCGGATCCGGCACAGCATGAATAACGATCGGCGCCGAAGGAGCTTTCTTCGGAGCCGAGGGGGAAGAGTCTGAGCTGCACACCTCCACCGGCTCCGAAACCATCGGAACCGATGGAGGCGATTCGCCTCTCGATACTCCAACCTGCGGTTCCGAAACTAATGGAGCCGAGGAAAGAGGCATCGAGGCAGACCCTTCAACCCTCGGCCCCAAAGTCAGTGGAGCCGAGGAAGAAGAGGTCGACTTATGCTTCTTAGCAGTCTGTTCCGACAGACTTGTCGGAGCCAACGACCTTTTCTTTTTTGAAGCAGTAGGAGAGGAATCCAAGGCTTCCTCAAAAGAGGGCTTAATAAGACCCTTCAAGATCAATTTATTTTTTCGCTCTTGAAGAACCCTAGAAGAAAAAGCATGACACACACTACATGTCTCCTGTAAATGTTTAGGTCCTAAACAATACACACATATAGAGTGACTGTCTGTAATAGACATTTTATAGTTGCACCTAGTGCACTTCTTGAACCCTGATTTCTGCTCTTTGGACATGTCTATCAGGATATAGCAATGTCAAAATACCAACAATTTAGCTCCAAACTATATAGCGCGAGAACAAAATGGCATGAGCTCTCCAGAGAGAGATTTACCTCACCAGAGAAAACACAGCAGTAAGAACACAAAAACAACGGGCAAAAGCCCTCTAACTTAAACGGGCTTTGCCCGGAGAAAAAAAAGGGGAACAATAACACAGACTTCAATAAGAAGGGCAAAGGCCCTCTAACTTAAACGGGCCTTGCCAGACAGCGATATCCAAGTATCAATCACTCACACAACAATAATACACAAAATACACAAAAATACACAAAATAGCCGTTAAAACAGCTGTTGTATAAATTTCTGAAGAAACCCCAAGGTCAAAGACCAGTAAAAGGTAAGAAAAGAACACTTAGCTCCAGCCAAGTCGAGACCACGTCCAGCTTGTAAAGCGGCAAACGAGATCTGGGGAAGCAGGTGTGGTGCATCCTGGGATAGAGGGTAGCCCAGCCAATAAGAGACTTCGTTCTAGTGTACTAGTTGGCCGAGTCGGAGCCGAGCCCATCAGTTATGAATGTAGGTGAGATAGGATCCCATTACATCTGGAGGTTATGTAAAAAAAATAAGGACATACAGGTCCTCTAAACATTCATTCTTCCAAAAGCCTTAAGGATGGGGGTTGGTAGGAGGGGAGTTGAGGAAGAATGAAAATGGACAAGACAGATGGAATGTTATGGTGAGTACATAGCATCTTTATCTGATGTTGCCAATTTTCATTCTGACCTCAACTGATGGGACAGAGTCCCCAGCTACCTAATTTCCAGGGCAGACTCAAGGAAGGATATTCTTGAGCACCACAGAACCAAAAGATGCCCTTCCTCTGGAAACCAGATCTAATTTGTGATGAGTAATAAAGGTTTAGGAAGTAGCTGCTGCACAAATATCATCAATGGACACTCTGGATTGAAAAAGTAAGGAAGTTGCCATGGATCGATCTGGTAGAATGGGCTCAAACAGCTTTTGTCAGAGCAAAGCCCAACTTGTTATACACAGAGAAAATACAATTTGTTTTTCACCTAGATGGAGTAACTTTGGTAACTGGTTTACCCAATATTGGTTCTGCGTATGAAACACACAATTGGCCAGATTTTCTGATGTTTTTATTCCATGTAAGTAAAAATGCAAAACACTAATAAATGTAATATGAACTCTCCTCTGTTAGAAAATTTGGAAAAGAATACTGGCAAATTAATAGATTTATTTACATTGGATTCTGACACCACCCATGGAAGAAATGACAGGTTGGTGTACATAAGGTAACTCTGTCTTTATGGAAAATGAAGTATGGAGGTTTTAAGCACAATGCTTGGATCTCAGAAATTCTTTTGACTGAGGTAATGGCTACTAAGAAAATTGTCTTCCATGACAGATATTAGAGTTTGCATGTAGCTCAGGGTTCAAAGAGTGCGTGTAAGAAACTGCAGCACAAGGTTTAGGTCCCAAGGGGAAGGAGGATCTTTAAAAGGGGGCCTTAAGAGTAGAGTGCCTTTCAAACATGCTTTGCTCATGGGACACTACTGAAGAAAGTACAGTTTTGTACCTACCATAAATGTAGGTGTTCGAGTGTATACCCTGCTGCAGTCATCACACTTGGGTTATCCTGCCGTCAGGCGGTCCCGCAGTCTGCCCGAATTCCAAAGTCTTGGTCCGGTGTCGGTTGCTGTCGCTTCTTCCCTGACGTCAGAGCGCCAGGGGTATATCAGTGGCATCCGACGCCATTTTCTTCAGTTTTTCTTGCCCCAGATGTCAGGTGCCCCTAATAGGTAGGCAAAATATATATATATATATATATATATATATATATATATATATATATATATATATATATATATATATATATATATACATACATATAGCTATATGAAAATAAAACAAAACCCTTAGGCACAAGCAAATACACCACAGAGGTAGTATAGGATAGAGTGGTAGAGATAAGTTCAGCTAGTTCAGAGGGGATGGAGGGAGGGTAACCTGGACTGCAGTAGGGTATACACTCGAACATCTACATTTATGGTAGGTACAAAACTGTACTATGTTCATCGTGTTACCCTGCTGCAGTCATCACACTTGGGTAGAATCCCAAAGCTAAGGATGGGTGGTGGAGTCAAACAGGGTTAGAGGAGGCTAGAAGGCCCTGCAAAACTGCAGTGGCGAAGCCAGCTCTAGTCTTAGAGTAAAGTGGTAAGTGGTAATGTTTGGTGAAGGTGTGCACTGAACTCCAAGTTGCAGCTTCCAGAATATCCTTGGTTGGCTCCCCCCTAAGGTAGGCTTTAGATGTAGCTGCTGCCCTGGTAGAGTGGGGCCTTATGCTAGCAGGAACTGGTTTTCCATGGTGGGTGTAGCAAAAACGTATGCAATGTCCCATCCATTTGGAAATGGTCTGTTTTGAGATGGCCTTTCCTTGTGATGCTGTAGCATAAGATACAAAAAGCTGGTCAGATTTTCTGAAAACCTTAGTTTTATCCAAGTAGTAATGTAGCTGCCTGTGAACGTCCAAGGAATGTAGGAGTCTTTCACCTTTGTTCTGTGGGTTTGGAAAGAAGGTGGGTAAACGGATGGTTTGATTTAGAGCCAAACTGGATACCACCTTAGGCATAAAGGAGGTGTTAGTTCGTAGAGAAACTCTGTCTTGATGAAAAATGAGGAAAGGCTCTACTGCCATTAGTGCCTGAAGCTCTGAAACTCTTCTCGCTGAAGTAATTGTTAGCAGCAGGGCAGTCGTCCATGATATAAACTTTAAGTCAGCTGAGAAAGCTGGCTCAAAAGGAGGCATCGTAAGTTTTTCCAGAACAATGTTGAGGTCCCAAGTAGGTGTTGGTGCTCTCCTGAGAGGCCTAATGTTTTTGGCCCCTCTGAGAAACTGCCTTAGGAGTGGATGTGAAAATAAGGGAGGATCCGTGTTGTAGTGAGCTGAAACAGCTGAGGCGTGGATTTTAATAGATGAGAAAGAAAGCCCTTTGTGTAGCATCTCAGTTAAATATTGCAAAATCTGAGGTATGTCAGGCTGAAGGGTATTTTGGCCTTTAGCTTGGTTCCAGGCGCAAAGCCTTTTCCATTTGTCTGAGTAGGCTTTCCTGGTGCTGGGCCTCCTGGCCTCCAGAATAACATCCATAACAGCTTGTGAGAGAGGAGCTGGCTGGTTGCTTAGGTGATTTGCCATGCAGCCAAGTTTAAGGTTTTGAGTTGGCTGTGTAGAATCTGATTGTCTTGCTGTGTGAGCAGATGAGTAATTTGTGGTAGAATCCATGGTGGGCCCTGGGCCATATTCCTTAATAGTGGGTACCTGTGCTGACGTGGCCAGTCTGGGGCAATGAGTATCATTCGGGGTCTCTCCATCCTGACTTTAAGCAGCACATTTGTGAGAAGGGGTAATGGAGGAAAGGCATATACTGTCAGCATTTTCCAACTGAATGAGAGTGCGTCCACTTTCCAAGCTTGATGGTGAAAAGTCCTTGTGCAAAATTTTGTTAGTTGATAGTTTTGGGGGCTGGCAAATAGGTCTATGTCTGGGAGCCCCCATTTTTGAGTTAACATTGCAAATACTTGTGGATCCAGTTTCCACTTGTGGGGATCCATGATGTTTCTGCTTAGGTCATCTGCCAATGTGTTCTTTTTTCCTGGCAGGAATTGAGCTCGTAATTGAACTTGGTAAGCCAGTGCTGTGTTCCACAAGGTCATTGCTCGCCTGCATAGAGGGTAGGAGTGTGTACCCCCTTGCTTGTTTATGTACCACATTACTGTGGTGTTGTCTGTTCTTATGATAAGCTGTCCTGGATGTAAGAGGTCCTTGAAGGCTGTCAGAGCATTTTGAACAGCTAGCATTTCTTTTTGATTGATGTGCAGATTCCTTTGATCTGCAGTCCATATGCCTTGAATGCACCGTCCTGCCATGTGTGCCCCCAGGCATAGTCCGATGCATCTGTTGTCATAGTTTGCCTGGCTGGGGGTAAGGTGAAAGGCTGACCCTTGTTGAGGTGACATGCCTGTGACAACCATAGGAACTCCTGTTGAAGGCAGGGAATGAGAGGTATCATTGTTTCCAAGCTGTGGCTGTGTTGAGTCCATATGCTTTTTAGGTACCATTGTAATTTCCTCATATGCAGTTTTGCAAATGGTATTAGTAGTATGCAAGATGCCATGAAGCCCAAGGCCTGCAGAATTTTTCTTGCAGGGAGTTGGGTCTTTGTTGCCATTGTTCTGAAGTATTGAGTTAATTGTAGTTGTTTGTCTGGCATCAGATAAGCCATCTGGGTCGTCGTATTCAAGCTGGCACCCAGGAATGTCATATTTTGTGAGGGCACTAGTTTTGATTTCTTTTCGTTTACTGTGTACCCTAGGCAACTTAGAAGATTTTTACAAAAGCCAGGTGTTGTAAGAGAATGTCCTTGCTTTCTGCTTGGATGAGGCAGTCGTCCAGGTATGGGTTTATTTGAATTCCTCTATGTCTGCAGTATGCAATTACTGGTGCCAGGCATTTTGTGAAGACCCTGGGCGCAGTAGATAAGCCAAAGGGCAATGCAGAGAATTGGTAATGGGTTGAACCTGCAATGAAACGGAGGTATCTTCTGCAATTTTGTCTGATAGGGACATGCAGGTATGCCTCCTTGAGGTCCAACGTTACTAGCCAAGCTTTCTTGCCCAACATGGGAAGAAGCTGCTGCAGTGTTAGCATCTTGAATTTGGGTATTTGCAAGAAGGTGTTTAAAATTGAAAGGTCCAGAATGGGTCTCCAAGCATTGTCCTTTCTGGGGACTAGAAAGAGCCTCGAGTAAAATCCTTGGCCTTGCTCCTGTGTAGGTACCAGTTGAATGGCTCTCATGTCCATGAGAGCTGTAATTTGTTTTTGTGCCTCTGCCCATTGATTTTGTGGCAGGTTTGGCATTCCTTTTATCCTTGGCAAGTTGTGGAAATGGAATCTGTATCCTTGTGAGATAACGTCTAGGACCCATTTGTCCTTTGTGACGATGTGCCAGTTGTCTGCAAAAAGTGCTAATTTTCCTCCCAAGGGAGCTGCCAAGAGAGTTTTGCTTGGCAGTTTGAGGTATAAGTCATTGTGCTTGCCTTCTAGTAGTTTGTGGCCTGTCTTCTCCTCCCTTCTGTGTTGCAGTGCCCCATTGGCGGGGTTTGTAAGGGATTTGTGCTTGTCCTCTGCCCCTTGGGCGCCTGTATTTACCCCTCTGTGGTCTGTCAGAAGCTGGAAAGGACCAATTTTTTGTTGGCCAATTTCTGCTGAAGCATGGGGGCTGTACTTGTAAGAAATCTTTGACCGTCTGTATAGATTTTGCCTTATCCTCCATTTTCTTTAAAACCTCCTCTGCTTTAACCCAAAATAAGACATCCTGCTGTAAGGGTGCATCTAGTAACTTTGCTTTAACATGATCAGGTAGAGATTGTTCCTTTAATCAAGCATGCCTACGTATAACAGACCCAGTAACAGCTGCTCTAGAGGAAGCTTCCAAGGCATCAAAACCACATTGTAAAGTACGTTTTCCCACCTGTTCAGCTGCATGCAACAGATCCTGCATTTCCTTGAATTCAGACGGTTGAGGGTGCGTGCCCATCTTTTGTTTAATTTGAGACATTAGGAATTGCTGGTATTTAAGCATGTGAAATTGACAATTTAGTGCTCTCATAGCTAGAGTAGCTGAAGTGTAAACCTTCTTCCCCCACCTATCTAGTGCTCTGGAGTCCCTTTCAGAGGGTATAGGATGTTTAGCCATAGAAGTCTTAGCCCCTTTGGGACCCTGAGAGATTGTCTCTGGATCAGCAACAGGGCTTTTGTATAGGAATTTGTGTGAGTCAGGCACTCTATAGTATCTATCTGGTTTGGCTGGAGCAGGAGGCAGAGAATCTGGATTTAGACTAGATTCTAAGAAAACATCATCCACAATGTCTAAAACTGGGGGGATAGCAAGTGGTCTGTGCTGGGGGAGTAAAAGAAACTTTCGGAGCCTTTTCTTTGAGTCGGAATAGTCCTGGCCTTCCCAGTGGAAATGTTCCCTCATGGTATGTAAGGTTTCCCCAAAGGAATAATCTTCAGGGGGAGAAGCTGAGGGAATGGAGTCTTCAGCATCAGAATCTTCATAAGGGGGAAAGGAGTAATCCTGTTCCTCAGAGGACCCTGAGGAAACTTGATCAGAGGAGGCATAATCCTCCTCTTGTCTAGGCCTTTTGTCGGGGGGGGGGGGGGGTTGGGAACCCCTGATCAAAGAAATTAAATCTTCAGCCATTTTAAGCATCTGTTTCTTAGGCATAGGGCCTTGACCTGGAGACTGAAGAGCAGTCTTTTTTGGTTTTAGAGGAGTCTTAATCTTAGCATAAGATTTTATGGTGAGAGTAGTCGGTCTGAAGGCACCTTCAGAAACCGAAGGGGTTTCTACAGCACCGGCTTCTCCTACTGCAATGTCGTCGGTAGGGCCTAAAGAAAATGGCTGTGTCGGCCTAGAACTCTCTGTTGGAGAGGCCGAAGTGGTATGGGGATCCAATTCAGCGGTAGCCAGGGGCTGCGTAGGCGCCTCACTGAAAACCGGAGAACCGGCGACCGGCCCAGCCGAGGCCTCGGAATCTGGCTTGGATCTAGGCTGCCTTTCTTTATCTTTGCATTTTTTATGCACGCTGGTAGTCGTTTGCTCTGACGGCATAGTGTAATTAAATTTCCTACCGAAGTAGTGTAGTGCGAAATCAAAGCGTTGCTTAATAGTTCACTTATTGAACCTAGCAAAAAAACGACAACCAGTGACGTCGTGGTCTGGGCCTAGGCAAGTATACAAAAAGAATGAAAGTCCTTATGAGGTATTTGCTTCCCACAAGAAATGCAATTGTTAACTTTTTCTGACATCGGACTGAGGCAAGTAAAGGTTTCCCAATGGGGTACTTAACTTTGAAGACTTCGGACTGAAACTAGATTCGAAAATCTCAGGTGTCGGCCGGCACTTGCGAACTGCTTCTGCTTCAGGCACCGCACGGCAAGAAAGACTGAAGAAAATGGCGTTGGATGCCTCTGATATACCCCTGGCGCACTGACGTCAGGGAAGAAGCGACAGCAACCGACACCGGACCAAGACTTTGGAATTCGGGCTGACTGCGGGACTGCCTGATGGCAGGATAACCCAAGTGTGATGACTGCAGCAGGGTAACACGATGAACATCCATTTATTCCAACATGAACATTTGAAATCGCTGCTAATTTTACTTTAAAAGTAAACTAGCTCCTTCTTCAAAAACA
This sequence comes from Protopterus annectens, assembly GCF_019279795.1. Classification (NCBI taxonomy): domain Eukaryota; kingdom Metazoa; phylum Chordata; order Ceratodontiformes; family Protopteridae; genus Protopterus; species Protopterus annectens. Next base: position 472,373,135 of record NC_056727.1, read on the forward strand.
TGCACTACAAATTCCAAGATATTATGAATGGGGCTGTGAAAGATTCAATATTACATTTTTGAGCCCAAAAAACAAATCTCCATTTGCTGGAGTATAGCATACCCTGGTGGAAGGTTTATGGGAGGAAAAAAGAATACAACAGACAAGAGAAGAGAGCATAAGTTGTCTGGCTATTCAAGGAATTGGAGGAACCAGGCAGCCAGCGTGAAATTTACTGTGTCTGGATTATCATGTCTGTTGGGTGAGACAGGAAGTTGGAGCTGGATCCAGAGACCAAGGTGACTGAATTGGGTGAGGCCAAAGGAAGGGAAACTACATCTGTCGAGGCTAGTAAGGGGCAATAAGGATGACCTTGCTCTTCAACCTTAGAGTTTTCAGAAGAAATTTGGGAATTAATGGAGTGGCAGGATAAGCAAAAAGGAGACCAGGGGCCAATCGTGAAGTAGTGCGTTCCTCGGGGACCCCGTGGGAGTATTAGGGCAAAGTAGCTGTTGCAATTTCTGTTCAGGGGGGACACGTACAGATCACAGCAAGGCTGACCCCACTGTCAGAAAATCATGTTCACAGTCTTTTTTGAGGGACCATTCGTGAGGTAGATGAATGCACCTTCTCAGTTTCTCTATCACACTGGACTTCCCTGCAATGTGCACTGCTAAAAAAGAGCAGTTGGAAGAGATCACAGACTGCCACACTTTGAAAGCTTCTTGACACAACGGGTAGGATTTGGTTCCTCCCTCTTTATGACATGTTGGCTGACTGCATTGCAACTGTCCCCAAAGGGAGAGCATTCTGAAATGCATGCAACACTAACAGCACTGCTCTCATCTCTAGGATATTTATATGCAAATTGCCTTGTCGGGGAACCAGGTGCCTTGGAATGTCTTTCCCAGATGTCTCCCCACCCTAGCTGGGAAGTGTCCATAGTCACTATGGCTTTGGGCTGAGGGGGAATGAGCAGACGACCTTGTAGAACCTGGTCTGAATGAAACCACCACTTCAGATCTCCCTTGCAGATGTGAGTGATTCTTATCTTGTAAGACATAGGCTCATAAAGAACTGACCATTGAGCGGCTAACATACATTGAAGAATTCTCATATAAAACCTGGTAAGTGGTACTAATGTTACTGCTGCTGACATCGATCCCAGAACCTAAAGGACCAGTTGGGTTGAAATTGAGATGCTGCAGATTATCTTCTTGGCTTGGAATCTAGTCTGAAATCTCAGTAATGGAAGGGAAGCAATGGTTGTTTTTGTATTGAGAATTGCGCCTGTAAACTCAAAACTCTGAGTTGACTGCAGATGAGATTTGTTGTAGTTTATGGTTATCCTCAGAATAGAGCAAGTCTGGAGAACTTGGTCTCTTGCACATATGAGCTGATGTCTGTTCACAGCGGTAATGAGCCAGTCATCTAGATATGGAAACACTCGGAATCCTTGCAGTCTCAGGTGAGATCTTAATGCTGCCATGCACTTGGTAAACACTCTGGGGGCTGTCGTCAATCCAAACGGCAGTACTCTGAATTGGTAATGACTGGCTCCCAGCCGAAAGCATAAGCACCTTCTAGAAGGTCTGCTCATCCTTATATGATACTACATGTCCTGAAGGTCTATCGAGAACATCCAGTCAACTTTGGCCAGAAAGGGAAGAATGGACTGAACCGTGACCATTCAAAACTTGGTTCTTGAAAATGTCTTGTTTAGTTTGGAGAGATCCAGAATTGGTCTCCAGTCCCCTGTTTTCTTTAGCACCAAAATGAACCTTGTGTAAGTTCTGGATTTTATCAGGTCTGGCTGGAACCTCTTGGATGACTTTTTTCTAGCAGCTTCTGTATTTGAATTGCAACTTGTTCCCTCTGACTGGATGGAACATTTGGTATTTTTCTTGAGATTGGGGGTGAAAGGGAAAAAGGCATTATATAGCCTCTGGAAATAATCTTCTGCATGGCATCCTTTCAGAAGTGCTGGTAGGGTCTGTCAAAGAATGATTCTCTAGAACCCTGGTTATGTGGGCCACCTCTCCTACTGGAGATTCTTCTTCCATTAGAGTTCCCTCTTCTGCCTCTGGAGGAACCTCCTGAAATGTGTCTTGAAAAGGACACTGACACTTTTTGAACCACATTTTCAACCATCTTGTTGAATCCTGGGAAAAGATTTGTTGAGGAGTCGAAAAATGCACGTTCATGGCAAACAGGGTCTTTCCATCTTTTTCACACGTGGACAGTGTGTCTACTTTGGGTCCGAATAAAGACGTTCCATCAAAAAGAGTATTGATAAAAGATGACTTGAAAGGCTCTGCAAACTCACAGAGGTGCAGCCAAGCATGTCTCCTTATGGAAATGCCTGAACCCGCTGCCCTTGAGGTTCCTTCCGCTACATGTGAGTTCAACCTCATGGTTGAATTAGGTATGGATTGTAGGACCATCAGCTGGGAATTAACAGATGTCTGAACTTCATCAGAAACAGCACCCGAGAGGGTACCTGATAACTCCTTGATCAAATCCCTCTGTAGCCTAGTAAAGTGAGCCAAACAGTTCACAGATCTCAAAGCGAAGGTCGCTAAAGTATCAAGATGGTTCCCAAATCTGTCCATCACCCGGCAACTCCCTGTTGGGGGAATGGACAGTCGAACTTTCCTCAGCTAGTTCCTTCTTTGTGTCTGCTGCAATGACCATGGCATCAACAGGAATTCCCTTCCCCAAAACTGTCTATCCACAGGTGGTGCCATTATCCTATCTGGTATGTGAGGAATGGGCTCTGTGGTGTTGGGGTCCTTCCATGCCTGCAATGAGATCAAGTCAATGAGCTCATCGGTGAGCAGAGTCACCCAAAAAGTACAGGGCCCAGTGCCAAAAGCCTCCAGGAGAATAGATTCCTCAGATGTAGGGTTGCTGGACATCCAGTCACCTCTCTGTTTAAGGATTTCTAGGATGTCTCTAAAAGAGACATCTTCAGAAGGTGATCTTGGGGAACCTTTGCCTTCATCGAAATCTGTGTTTTCAGTGATTAACTCCTCTGGGGAGTCTAAAGTGTTTCCTCTTACACGTCATCTTATTAGGAACCTCCTCAGTGGGGTGATCTAGGGACGTATCAGAAGAGGAGATTACAATTCCTTGGGTGGGAGCCTGGTGTTTTGCTACTGGCTGTCCCTGTGGAAGAAGATGGTGAAGCTCTGAATGCTGAGACATCATGGTAGAAGATTAAGGCTCCGATAGGGATGGATCAGTCAGAACTGTCGAAGCAGAAAATACTCTCTTTGCAGCCTTGAAGTCAGAGCAGCTTGGAGAGAGGTTGTCCGATCCGAGAAGATAGGCTCCTGAATCGTCGGCCTCCCCTGCTCCAAGGGCAAAGCCTCCAAGGTGGAAGCCAGAACCAAGCTGTCCAGTGCCAAGGCTCTGAGGTGCAAAGACGGCTCTGAAAGCTGCAACACCTCAGACCCGACAGGCAGACTATGGCTCTGGGAGCTCTCTGGATCCAACTGGAGTCCTCAAAGAAGATCTCGGATCCAAGGATAAAGTTATCCTCTGATCCGAGCCAGACAGATCTGGATGACTCAGATCGAAAAACTCTGAAGCTACAGGAGTCAGAGGAGGAATCTGTAAAGGGGGAGTAGTAGATACACTGATCTCCTAACCCAGGGGGGTAGGAGGCAAAGGAACACCAATCTGGCTCTGCACCAAGACAGTCTTCTTCACCAGTCTCTCCACATCTTCTGTAAGGCTTCTGGAAGAACAAGCAAAGTATATGGATGTAGACCTGGGTCTTTCTAAGAATGGAGAAGGTACCCTTGTCAAGGACTGGATCCAGAGATGGAGAGTACCTTGTCCTGGGAAGTAATCTGGCTGTCTGAAAGTTGGGTTTGGATTGCACTGGATCTGACACGGATGGATCTGAGTGCTTTGACTTCATCGGATCTGATACTTTTTTCTTAACAGGATCTTGTATTTTAGCCTTTTCTGGATCCAGGTTTGAGACAGGGTCCTTATGAGACCTCTTTCTTGAAGAGTCTGAAGCTGAACAGGAGGAAGATGGCTCTGGAGAATAGGATTTTGTATTTTTAGTCTTAGAGGAAGAACCCTCCGATACAGTCTCGGTAAATGAAGAAGGAAGACCTTTCAGTATTAGCTTATTCTTGTATTCTACTAAATCGAGAGGGTTAAAGCCATGACATATAGAGCAGTCCTCTTGTAAATGGAGAGAACCTAAACAATACACAGATAGTGTGTGAGCATCAGAAATTGGCAATTTGTGCCCACACTTTAAACATTTTTTAAATCCTGCTGGCTTATCTGCCATCACCAATCAAAACTATCATTAACAGTACAACAAAACAGTGAAGAAAAACATTTTTTGTTTTTGTTTTTTAGATAGGGAAATAAGAGAAAAAAAGAGAAAAGGGATGGAAATACCAACAATGTTAATTAAGTGGCAGTGTCGTAGAGGGGAAGAAGATACTAAGAGGTACAAATAATGTACGATAAACAGAAGAAAAGGTTAGAAATTGCAAGAAACAAAAAATGTATAAATGAGGGTAATGGACAGTAATAGAAAATATATTTCTTAAGTAAGGAATTCAAAAAATATAACACTTATCTGACGAACTAGAGAGAGATGGAAGACCATGTATTTTGTTTTAAGTGGCAAACGAGATCGGAGGTAAATGGGGTTGGTGCACTGTGAGTAAGGGAAAAGCTCGAGAGTTTTTGGTTCCCATCAGCTTTATCAATGACGGAGTCAGATCCCAGGAATTGGATCCCAACCCATCAGTTGAGGACAGATTAAAAATTAACATCAGATTTATAGTTATGTACTCACTGTAACTCTGAATCTGTGTTGTCTGTTTTTGTCCTTCCTCAACTGATGGGTCTTGGATCAACATCGGATCCATTCTCGGCCACTTTGATAGACTTTAGGCTCCACAGCTTGAGTTCGTCCCCTTACCCACAATCCCTTTATTCTCCTTATTTACTGCAGATTGAGTTTGCTCTCATTCAGCTAATCATAATATGAAAAAGGGATATCAGCCATTAACAATCTCTGAAGCAAAGTCACAGTTACTACTAAAGGATGAAACAGGAGAAGCAGAAAGAGAGAATCCTGGAGCCCACATAGCAAGACTAAAAAGGAATATCCCTCAAGGCATAGTAGGAGACATTCAAACAGAAAGAAGTTTAGTGGGGGGGTTGAGGAAGGATAAAAACAGACAACACAGATGCAGAGTTATGGTGAGTACATAACTATAATATCTGCTGCTGTCTTTTTTGTCTGAGAGTCCCCTGCTAGAGCAATCTTGGGTGGTCCTCAAGGAAGGATATTCTGGAGTACAGCTGAGCCAAAAACTGTCCTTTTCCTAGATAAGATGTCTAATTTGTAATAAGCTAAGTATGAGCACTGGACCATGTAGTAGCTGCACAGATGTCATCTGTGGACACTTTGAACCAAAAAGTGGATGTCATGGCCACAGATCTGGTTGAGTGTGCTTTAGGGTGTTTGGGTAACGATAGGCCTTGACTCTTGTAAATGAATACAATACAATCAGCGAGACATCTGGATAAGGTTACTTTAGATACTGTTTTGCCCATCTTAGTCTTGGGAAATGATACAAACAGTTGTAAAGATTTTCTTTGGTCTTTAGTTCTGTGAATGTAAAATCTGAGTCGTCTATGAAGATTCAATAAATGAAGCATATATTCTCCCTTGTTATAAAAATCTGGAAGGAAGGTAGGTTAATTGACTGGTTAAGATTTCCTTCTGACACTGCTTTAGGCATGAAGGGATACTATGTCCTTACAAAAAAAAAAATCAGGTAAGGTGGCTGAGAAGAAAGTGCCTGGAGCTCAGATATCTGTCCAGCTGAGGTTATGGCGACCAGGAAAAGTGTTTTCCAGGATAAATACTTTAATTTTGCTCTGGCTGAAGGTTCGGGGGCAGTCAAAGCTTGAAGGATAAGCATAAGGCCAAATGTAGGAATAGGGTCCTTAACAGGCGGCCAAAGCAGGAAGGTAGCCTTAGGAAAAGCCTTGCACAATTTCAAAGAGATAGAAAAGAATGGTTTTCGCTTAGGTGAAAATTTGAGATGGTAGCCAGATGTACCTTAGCTGTCTAATAACTAGATCCATTGTTGAAGATGGAAGCCAGAAAATCCAGAAATCATGGGAATGGGTGCTGAAAAGGGGCCTAAATGTCTCTGATGGGCCCAGAAAGAAAATCTTTTCCAGTTACTCATAAATCTTTCTGGTAGAGAGTTTTTGGAATTACATAAGTACGTGATGAATGAGTTAAGAAAGCCTGGAGTTTCTAGCCTTCATTGGAAGAGGCGAAACCATGTGGTCACCTTGAGAAATTGCATGTCCAAGTGAGACAAACTAGACAGGTGAGACAGAAGGTCCACAGGAAGGGGAACCACACTTGGCAAGGCCAGAATGGGGCAATGAGTATAACCTTGTTCCTCTGCTCTAAGTTTTTCCAAATAAACCAGAGGATGACAGGATGGTGAGGAAAGGCATATAATAGACCGGACAGCCAATTGTGAACTAGTGTCTCTTTCAGTAACTGCCCTTCTGGGGGATTAGGGTAAAGTACCCGCTTTTCTTGGCATTGTGGGGGAGAAGCAAAGAGGTCACAGCACGGTTGACCCCATCGGCAAAAAATTACTTCCGCCACTGACTGATAGATAACACTCGTGAGGGAGTAAGATGTATCTTCTCAGTTTATCTGGTAGCACATTGATTTTCCCCAGAATATGCATTGCCAAGAGAAAGTGACTGGAAGAGCTTGTCCACTGTCAGTTTCTCATTGCCACCCAACACAGTGGATAAGATCATATTCTCCCCTGTTTCTTAATGTACCAGACCACTGACATGCTGTCTGTCTGAATAGCAATCATCCCTTGAGGGACAGCATCTTGAAAAGCCTGTAATGCCAAAAGGGCTGCTCTCACTTCTGAGATATTAACGTGAAGACTGGTCTTTGTCTGGGACCACATGCCTTGGACTATCCTTCCCAAGTAATGCCCTCCCAACCTAGTTGGGAGGCATCCGTAGTCACTGTGTCTTGGCCTGGGCACAGTGAAAGGGTGGCCCTGAAAAACTTCTTCTGCGGGAACCTATCATGCTACATTCTATGTGATGCTTACAAACGTTTAAGATGCGAATGGGATAATCGGTGGATGGTGCCTTACTGACTGCTGTACCAATACAGTCCACTGTAGAACACTCATGTGAAAGCGAGCTATGGGTATCCACACTACTGAAGCTGCCATTGAACCCAGCAGTTGTAAGATTAATTTGGCTAGATGTTAATTAAATGAAAGGATGTGTAATGACTGCTTTCGTAAAGTGTCCATTCTTGTCTGTGGTAGACTTGCTACTTGTGTTCTAATATCTAGTCAGGTACCAATGAATTCCAGAGTTTGCATGGGGCAGAGCTGTGACTTGGTGTAGTTTAGAGTAACGCCAGGCTGGAGACAGAGGTGGAACAAGTAGTCGCTGGCCTGAATCAGTAGAGGCTTGGTGGAAGCAGACGGGAGCCAGTTGTCTAGATAAGGAAATACCTAGAATTTGCAGAGTGTCAGGTGAGCCAGTACCACTTCCATGCACCTGGTGTCCGTAGTGAAACCAAAAGCCAGTGGTCTGAACTGGTAGTAAGTGGCTCCCAGCCATGAAACACAGATATCTCCTGGAGCACCTGTGTATCTTGATATGATAGTATGCATCCTGGAGATCTATGGAGCACATCCAATCATCATTCCATAAAAGTGGCAGGATGGTCTGAATCATGACCATCCAGAATTTCAAGTGTTTCATGAATTGGTTTAGATTACTGAGATCTAGAATTGGTCTTAGGTCCTCAGTAGGTTCCAGCTCCTTTATTGGTATGGTGGGTATAGTTTGACTCTTCTCCAGCAGCTTTTGTATTTCTGTAGCTGCAGCTTTCTCTGACTGGGTGGAATGATGAGAATTCTTCTGTTGTGTTCTGGAGAGAAAAATGGTATGTAAAGACCTCTAGATATTACATTCTGCACCCAAGAATATTTGTTAATGTCTCTCTAGTCTTGCGGGAGCAGGGATAAGTGTCCACCAACTGCCTCTAGAGTGTAACAGTGTATATACTTCAGAGAAGTTGAAAGGGCTTCTCTGAGAAGAGAGTTCTTGAAGGCCTGGTGTTGCAGACCACTTCTGCCATGGATGTGCCGCCTTCCATTACAGCTCCTTCCTCTGCCAAGAAGGAATCTTTCTCCATAGGAGACTTCAGAAGTACCTCGTCTCTTTCAGAACTACATTTTTCTGCCACCTTTGAGGGGTAGAAAAATGGATTCCCACAGCAGACAAAGTCTTCCCATCTTGTTCACTGCTAGAGAGAATCTCCTTCACCTTAGGGCCAAATATGGTGGATCCATCAAAGGAGGCTTTAATGAATGAAGACTTGAAGGACTCCGCAAAAACACAAATGTGCATTGAGGCATGCTTTCTAATGGTTATTCTTGAACCTGTCACTCTAGCAGCTCCCTCTGAGGGATGAAGAATCAGTCTTACGGAAGCATTGTTTAAAAACTGGAGGGTGGCCAGTTGCAAAGAAACTGTCTTGTCCTCTGCAGAAATGGACCCCGATATGGTACTGGATAATTGATTGATCAATTCCTTCTGAAACCTTGTCACATGTACCAGATGATAACAGACCTGAGGGCAGAGGTCACTGATGTGTACATACACTTCCTAAATCTGTCCATCGCCTTAGACTCCCTATTAAGGAGATGGAGAGTACAGCTCTGTTCTGCGAATTCATTCTTGGTGGCTGCTGCAACCGCCATAGCACCCACTGGGGAACCCATACACCAATGAGCCCTATTCACTGGTGCAACAAGATATTTGTCACAGCGCTTGGGGATGGGCAACATGATACCCGGATCCTTCCAAGCCTGGCAGGAGAGAACATGATCCATCTCATCTGCTCCGAAAGCCTCAAAGAACGCTGACTTCTCTTGGGAAGGGGGATCAGAAGGCCAACCACTTTTCTGTCTGAAAAGTTTGAGTACTATCTTGAATAAGATATCTTCAAAGGGTGACCTGGAGTGCACTTCCTCCTCAAAGTCAGCCTCTTCAGTTAATGACATTTGTGGAGAGTTTAAGCGTCTTCTGTTACATGACAGTTTCAGTGCGGCTCTTCGGTGGGAGGTTCCACAGAGGACTTAGAAGAGCCAGCAGAGTCCTGAATGAGGACAGTCTCGAGACTTGACTAGATCAGCTGTCCCAATGAGACAGGATGTAAAAATTCAGGTTCCACAGAAGACAGTTGAGCAGGGTGTGGACCCGAGGGGGGCAAGGATGTAATTTCCAATGAAAAAGAGAAGATTCTCTCCACTACTTCGAAAGCTGATGCCACGGGGGAACCTAATCTCAACCTCAATGGATCTAGAGAAGCCTGTGTAGGATGAAACCTGTTCTCCCTGCAGGTAAAGGGAGGGACAACTCCAAGCACATCAGAGTTGATCCTGGTCCCCCAGATCCTACACTGCTACGACCACTCAGACCTATCTGGATCTGACAAAGTCAGAACAATTTGGGTCACAGAAGGTGCTGGAGTCGAAGAGGGCCAAGTCTTTGAATGTGACACAAACATGCTTAGAGTCTCTGGTCCGAAATCTCCAAAGCCACTGGAAGGATCACAGTAGGAGTCAAATGTTGGGGCTGTACAGTAGATAGGCTCACAGGTCCGATAGGAGACAGAGCACAAACACTCAACTGAATCTAGGTTCTAAGAAATTTTCTCATCTTATACACATCTGGTTCTGTTAAAATCCTACATGACCTAAGGGAGGACAATGTTGAAGGTGGATGGGATACTCCTCAATATGTGTCCTGAAGGAAGGAAGGAAGGAAGAAGAGTGTAGCCTCGAAGTTACTGGTTCTGGAGTAAAACTAGCAAGAGCCTGCAGTGACTTGGACTGAATCAGATCCAAGAGACAGGGTAGATCTGACAAGAGACAGGGCAGATAAAATGACTGAGTTTTCGAAGTCAGACCAGTGGAGGTTGACGGCTCTGACATTTTTGAAAAAGTTGAAAGAGGTGACCAGTCAGAGCAGCACATCGTCTAATCTTTGGTTTTGTCTGCTGCCTCTTATATGGACTTTTTGGAACAGGATGGGAATCTACAGACAGATGAAGCAGAACGAAGACCACCCTTAAAAATTAAATGTTTCTTCCTCTCAACCAGTTCCCTGTAATTAAAAGAAGCACAAATATCACATTCTACATTTAGATGTCCTGGACTCGAGCAATAATGCTCATTCAGAGGAAGAAAGAAGAAAATATTTGACTGAATAGAAAATTATCGAAAAATATCACTTATTTAGCACAACCTGCTTGGGCTAACAGTGACCATGTCTTATAGCTAAACTGCAAACAAAATGACAGAAGAGACAGGGATTACGGGTAATGGGAGGAGCTTGCGCTACAGTGCCTAAAGTCTACCATGGTGGCCGAGGACAGATCTTATGTCAGATCTGATGCACACAAATTGAGGAATGGACGAAAAAGACATAATCAGAGGAACTTATTCCTAAGCATAAATATGCCCCAAAGCGCCGCAGAATTTGTTATCCCCACAATACTTGTGCTTGCAACTGCTGTGATTTACTAATATCTAGTAAACAAATATCAGCTTTAAAATCATTACAAAAGGTCAAACAGTAAATATGTCTATGTTTAATCATCATGCTACTCACAATGAAACTGCAGAGAAACAAATTAACCTTTTCCATAAGTGTTTTTATATGTTGCCTCAACTTTCTTTTACTAACAAGTTTGCCTTTAGTACTGTTTTCCCTCATTACCTTTACTAATATCAGTGTCTACACTGTTACTCATCCCTCTTTTCCTCCCATCTTCTTCCTCCACTAAACAAGCAATAATGTGTATAATTCACCACTACTAAACTCGCTCACTTTTTCCTAAGTAACATTTTATTTTATTATTTTTATCTATTTGACATTTGTTTACTGGGATTGTCCGACTGGACAGCTGGTGTCAGTTTTCAGCGGAGGCTCGGGGAGAAAAGCTCCACAAGTACAGTAGTTACAGTATTTAGACATAACAGTAACAAGTTATGGAAGACACAACATGTAACAAGTTATGGAAGAATTGTTAACATCATATTACAAAGGTGTAACAATGTTACAAGGAGATATTAGAACTCAGGAGATACATGACTAGTAGCTCAGATTGAGTTTACAATAAGACAACAATAGAACAACATGAGCATACTATTTACATATTTATATATTTACAAGCAGCATTCATGAGAACTTAAAGGGAGCGACAATGTTGAGCATGTGACAAAGGATATGAGGCTTAAGGAAGCAGTACTGCTTCTGTGTAGTGAGGGTTTAAGGGGCCACTGCAGTTGCATAGTCAGCTGGTGAGAAGGTGTGCTTTCAGTAGCTTCTTGAAAGCAAAAGTATTATTTTGTAATCTAATGTCAGGAGGAAGAGTATTCCTTGTGTTAGCAACTTTGTTAGGGAAGAGGGATTCCCCACAGCTATTTTTGCATGGGATTTTTTTTTATCAGGGCTTTATTGGTGGAGTGTAGTTGTCTATTTGAAGTATAAAAGTTTAGTAGTCCAGATAAGGCAGGTTTTTTTTCCTGGATAGTAAAGAATTTTATGTGCTAGGTTGATCTGGTGGAAAGTTAATAGATTGGGGAGCTCGAGCCAATGTAAAGTAAGTAGGGAATGACAGTGGTGGGAACGAGATTTGGAGCTGGTAGCAAATCTGGCGATTTTGTGGTAACAAGTACAAAGTTTATCAAGGGCGGTTTTATTTAGATTTGTTAGAAATGGACATGCATAAAGTAAGGTAACTAAGAGTAGGGTTCTGGCTACAGCAATTCTAGACTCAGAAGTAAGGTACTTTTTTTGCAGCGGTATAAGGTCCCTAGCTTTTTATGGAGTTTGGTGATAGTCAGGGATATATATTTGTTAAATTTTAATCGTTGGTCAATTGTAATCCCTAGTAGTTTGGACAATGGTATTGGAAAGATGGGGGTTCTGTTTGCTGAGAATATGGTGAAGGTGGTTTGGTCAGTATTCTTTGTCGGGTGGAATAGTATGAGTTGGGTTTTGTTTGGGTTCAGTATCAGTTGGGATTTACTTAACCAATTTTCTATGTCTGTGAAGGATTCCTGGGCATTTTGTTGGAGCTGCTGGAGCTTACAAAAGGGAGCAGATTAGGGCTGTGTCATCAGCGTATTGTATTATTTCGGCTTTTGTAGTAGCTGAGTGAAGTTGGTTTGTAAAGCTATTGAAGAGAAGGAAGCAAAGAATCTTCTAAATCTACCACATAAATATGTTCCAATTCTTTTTCTTCAATTTCCTTTAAAATTGGAGAATCAAACAAAAAATGTGCAATATTTCAGTTTGCTTTCTCTGGCCCGCTAACTTCACACTGAGGGCATTTTCTCCTATCATGCATTTGAAATAAGTGTGTATTAGAGTCACAAAACAAATATGCTTTGAGCTGATTTTTACAGTATACGTATGCCCTATAACCAGCTATATTTACTACTGGTTTTCCACAATTTTTCCTTCTGTGACATTAAGAGTTATCAGAATTCCCATGCCCCCTTCCAAGCATTCCTCTCATTACATATTTTCTTAATTTTAAACAGAGTTTGACAGCTATTAAAAACAGTTTCAAAGTTTCATTGACTATATCAGCAGTGGTAAACTGTACAATCAGCTTTCTTTTAAGGTCAATGTTTATTACTTGGATGTTATAATTTGACCATGGGAAACACAGTTCTTTTATATCGCATAACTGTTGAAAATGAGATGCAGCTGAAACATTTTCAAAAGCCACGTCACAGAAGCTGTCATTTCTAATACGTACAAATGTCCTTAAGTCCACTGTAGAAATACCAACTGATAGTGTTACATTGTTCTGTAAATAATGAGAAGTTATGTACCTACCATAACGTTCCATGTTAGTTGTCTTCTCTCGCCTTCCTTCTTGCTGGATGGGTTCAGAGCCGATCCTCGAGAGCTTATTTTACTGGCTCGAGGCAACCCTATATCCCATGATGTTAGGCAATAACTCCCCAGATCTCGTTTGGAAGCTGAAAAACCTAGCATAGGCCAATAAAACAAAATCCTCCAACTGGAAGGAGGAGGAAGAGGAATAAAAACCTCCAAAGATAATTATTTACACTATATATATATCCTAGGAAACATAGATAGTGAACAAAGGAATAAAAGGACCCTTCAAAGAAGGGAAGATCTTCTCGGTCTGTCCAGGCTAGGGGGATGGTGGGTGAGATGCAAGAAAGAAGGCGAGAGAAGACAACTAACATGGAACGTTATGGTAGGTACATAACTTCTCAATGTTAAGTTGTCAATCTCGCCTTCATTCTTGCTGGATGGGACGCGTCCCTAGCACCTTCATCCTGGGTGGCTTATTGGAACAGACTCTTAAGAATGGTGGAACCAAATGTTGCTCTGTCCCTGGAGGCCATGTCTAATTTGTAATGCGAAACAAAGGTATGAGGAGAGGCCCATGTGGCTGCCGCACAGATAGTGTCTATTGGTAGTCTAGCCTGAAAAGCTGTAGATGTAGCTAGTGCTCTAGTTGAATGGGCTTTTGGCTTAGAAGATAATTCCCTGCCTCTGAGTTGATAAATAGATGTAATCACAGAAGACAGCCATCTAGATAGGGTTACCTTGGAAACAGGAAGGCCTTTCTTATTTTCTGCATACGATAAATACAGTTGATCAGATTTCCTTATTTGTTTAGTTCTATCCAGATAGTACCGGAGCTGGTGGTGAACATCTAGATAATGTAGCTTTTGCTCCGCTCTATTAGTATAGTTTGGGAAAAAAACTGGGAGATCAATTGATTGATTCAAATTTGTCTGCGAAGCCACCTTGGGTAAGAAGGATGGATTAGTCCTTAGAGAAACTCTGTCTTTGTGGAAGATTAAGTAGGGAGGACGAATGCAGAGGGCGTGAAGCTCCGATACTCTCCTAGCAGAAGTAATGGCGACTAGGAAAAGTGTCTTCCATGAAAGAAATTTCAATGAACAGGAGACCGCAGGTTCAAAGGGGGATCTTTGATCGGAGGCCTAAGTAAATATACACCTTTAAGGAAGGCTTTGCAAAGCTTATTGGACATGATATTGTGGTCTGATAAGCCTGTATGAAAATTCGATATGGCTGCCAACTGAACCTTTACTGTAGAGGCAGAAGACCCTGAATGAAAAATTTCGGCTAGGAAGTCTAACACTGAATGAATTGGGGCAGTAAAAGGATCTATATTCCTTGCCTTTGCCCAGAAGGAGAAATGTTTCCATTTACTAGTGTAAATCTTTCTGGTGGAAGATTTAAGGGAAGCTACTATGATATCCCGGACGGGATTAGAAATCATAGGAAGCCTGGCTAAGGACGGAAGTGGAGCAACCAAGCAGTGAGGTTGAGAGGATGTAGGGATTGGTGCAGCTGCCCCGACTGATGGGTCAACAGATCTGGAGCTGGGTCCAGATGCCAAGGCTGCACCAAAAGATAATGATGTAGGAACGGAAACCATATCTGTCGAGGCCAATAAGAGGCAATGAGAATCAACTTGGCTCTCAAGGCGGTTGCTTTCTGAATTACTTGTGGAATTAGAGGAAAAGGTGGAAAGGCATAGAGAAGCCCCCGAGGCCAATCTTGGACTAGAGCGTCTCTGAGGGGATGGCCTGGAAGGGGGAAGAGGGTGAAGAAGTCGGGGCATTTGTTGTTTTGGGATGTAGCAAAAAGATCGCAGCAAGGAAGACCCCACTTCTGAAAAATCTCTTCCGCTACCGATTGTTTGAGAGACCACTCGTGCGGCATGAGTATGGCTCTGCTCAACCTGTCCGCTATGAAGTTGGACTTCCCGGGGATATGCGTTGCTATCAGAAACCGCTGCTAGGAGATCGCCCATTGCCAAAGTCTGAGTGCCTCTCGACACAGGGGATAGGATTTGGTTCCGCCCTGTTTGTTGATGTACCACACTACGGACATATTGTCTGTTTGAATTGCAATAGTTCCTAGGGGAAGAGAGTCGTGGAGGGCTTGAAACGTTAAAAGCACTGCTTTCATCTCCAGGACATTTATGTGCAGGTGGCGCTCGAAAGGTTGCCAAGTGCCATGGACCATCCTGCCCTGAAAATGCCCCCCCCCACCCAATCAGGGAGGTGTCCGATGTCACCGTGGCAACCGGGGGAGGAGGAACAAAGGGTCTGCCCAGATGGACTTGAGGGGACAATATCCACCAGGGCAGATGACTTTTGCAAGTTTGAGTTAACATGATCTTGTGGTTCATGGGGAGTTGCTGAAAAGACCATTGGGCGAACAGCATCCACTGTAGAAGACGCGTGAAAACGTGCAATGGGAAGAAGTGTTATGGAGGCCGCCAGAAGACCCAATACTTTCAGGACAAACCTGGCCTGAATTTTGTCGCTCTGAAGAAGACTTTGGACATGGTTTTGAATATCTAAGACTCTCTGGTCTGTTAACTTTGCTGAAAGTTGTACGGTGTTCAAGTTGGCGCCTATAAAAGTAATAGACTGACAAGGCAGACTTTTCAAAATTTATAGAAATTCCTAGCCCTCTGCAAATGTGAATGGTGTAAGCTGTGGCTTGGAGAAGTTGATGCCTGGTGGTGGCAGTGATGAGCCAGTTGTCTAGATATGGAAACACCTGGAATCCTTGACGTCTCAGGTGAGCCGTAACCGCTGCCATACATTTGGTGAACACTCTGGGGGCTGTAGTGAGCCCAAAGGGCAGGGCTCTGAATTGGTAGTGACTGGCCCCCAGCCGAAAGCGGAGAAAACTTCTGGAGCGTCTGTGAATTTTGATGTGATAGTACGCATCCTGAAGGTCCACGGAGCACATCCAATTGTCCTTGCCCAGAAAGGGCAGAATGGACTGTAGCGTGACCATCCGGAATCTTGTTCTCTTTACAAACTTGTTCAGTTTGCTGAGATCTAATATTGGTCTCCAGTCCCCTGTCTTTTCGGTACTAAAAAGAACCTTGAGTAGATTCCGGATCCTAGTTGGTCTGCTGGGACTGGCTGGATGGCTCTTTTTGCTAGCAGTTTTGATATTTCTAATACTGCTAGTTCCCTTAGACCGGGTGGAACGTCTGGAAGGGTTCCCTTTTGTTGAATTGGGGTTTGGATAAAGGGAATTTTGTAACCCTCGGATATGATCGACTGTACCCATTTGTCTTGAGTAAGGGAAAGCCAGGCTATTGAGTACAGCGACAATCTTCCCCCGACTGCCTCTAAAGGTGGACAATCGGGCAACATCTCAGGGATGCTGAAAGGGTTTGTCAGAGAGATGCTCCCTGCTACCCTGGTTTTGCGGACCCCCTCTGCCCCTAGGGTGGCGTCTGTTGTTGTTACCCCCTCTGCCTCTGGGGGTAAACTGACCTCTTGCGTCAGACGTGACTCCTTGAGATTTGCGGAACCACATTTTCCCACCCTTCTGACCCTTAGGGTATGGTCTTGAAGGGGTGGAGAAACGGACTCCTACGGCAGAAAGAGTCTTGCCATCTTGCTCGCATCTGGTCAAAGTGTCTTTCACTTGAGGTCCGAACTAAGCCGAACCATCAAAGGGGGAATTTGTGAAGGACACCTTGAAAGGGTCCGCGAAATTACACAGCCGCATCCAGGCGTGACGCCTTAAGGCCACTCCTGTGCCTGCGGCCCTACTCGCTCCATCGGCTGCATATGTAATCAGACGCATGGAGGAGTTAACAATCGAGTTCAGGGTTCCAAGCTGTGAGTTTATTTTATCCTGGGACCCAGCAGCTGATGGATCCTGTAAGACTTCTCCCAACTCTTTGAGAATATCTCTCTGAAGGCGGGTGAAGTGACACAGGTAATTCAGCGACCGCATGGCAAAGGTCGCTGAGGAAAACATCCGCTTACCGTACCTATCCATGGTCCTAGAATCCTTATTAGGAGGATGGACAGGTACCGAAGGATCAGCTAGTTCCTTCTTGGTGGCTGCAGCCACCACCATGGCATCCGCCGGTACACCTTTTGTCAGGAATTGCTTGTCGACTGGTGCTGTAATAAATTTAGATGGCCTCCGAGGGGTGGGTTCCACCGAATCCGGGGCCGACCACGCCTTCCGAGCCACTACTTCCATAAGGGGGTCGAAAGGCGGAGACACCCAGGAGGTGGAGGGTCGAGAACCGAACGCCTCCAGGTACACCGACTCGTCCTCGGAAGGATTAAGGGAAGACCAGTTCCCCCTCTGCTTCAGGATTTCCAGGATGTCTGAGAAAGAAACATCCTCAGAGGGGGACTTTGGGGATCCCTCCGACTCATCCAAGTCGGTGTCAGATGTAATAGACTCAGGGGAGTCCACATGCTTCCTCTTACATGTCCTCTTACGCGGAGGCTCCGCTGACAGGTCAGGAGAAGCCTCAGAAGAGGAAGAATTCCAAGTGGGGAAACCTGAGGCGTTGGATCTCTGGGTCCGGGAGCAAGAGAGTGAGAAGAGACATCAGCAGGCACTGTAGTGGGAGGAGCTGATGGAGCTGACCGTTGACTAAGCCCTGGGGCTAGTACGCTCCTCATCACCTCGAAGGCTCCCCTATCAGAAAGGCCAGAGGGCCCCCGCTCCGAAGAGGTAGGAACCCCAGGCCGCACCAAAAGGGAAGGCTCCGAGAACGGGGTCGGACAATGGTCCGATGCCACTCGCCCCCTCGGAGCCGACGAGAGAGATCAGGCGCCCGGATCCTTCCAATGAAGGTATCAAGGAGGAGATCGGAGCGGAAGACGAAGGAGCCGAAGGGGGAGGTATCGGCTCCGATGCTGCAACAGTCACGGCTCCGAGGAGCTCTGGCTCCGAACTCTGAGGGAGAGTCGAAGGAGGAAGAATAGGTGTAGTCGAAATAGCCACCGTCTGATGAGACGGGCTAGAGATCATCTGGGCCAATACCTGAGACTTTAATAGCCTACTTACCACTTTCTCAAGGTCGTGATCTGAAAGTCTGGACGACCGAGAAGATCAGCTCTGATGACTCCGCTCTGAGAGCAGGGGAGATCTCGGAGCAGAATGGATGGACTCCAATGAAGGGGATCTTGACCTCTTCTTAGATGTAGCCAACGGAGCCAAAGACACGTCGGCTCCGGCCGGAGCCGACAGCGCAAGCAAGGGCTCAGAGGTATCGGCACCGAGTGGTGCCGAGACCGAACTCAGACTCAGGGATCGGCTCCAGCCGGAGCCGATCTAGGCACAGACAAGGAGCCAGCAGCCGAAGGCTTAGTACTTGGAGCCGACGGTTTTGCAGGCTTCGAGGGCCTCCCCGACACAGACTTAGTCGGGGAGGTCTCGGGCTTTAACAAGCCCCCAAGTATCAGTTTGTTCCTGCGCTCCTGCAGGACTTTTGGACTGAATGCATGACATACTGAACAAGAGTCCTGCAGGTGCAGGGGTCCCAGGCAGTAAACACAAGAAGTGTGACCGTCTGTCAGAGACATTTTCTGACAGCACGAGTCACACTTCTTAAAGCCTGAGACCTTACTTCTTTAGGTTCCTTCGACATAACAGTGTCGAGGGTTACACAAAAGTAGCAGAAAAAGACACACACACACACACACACACACACACACACACACACACACACACACACACACACACACACACACACACACACACACACACACACACACACTCCCAAAAATTATAATTTAACAATAAAATATTAATAAAGATACTGACATACCCAAACACTCCACAGGATCCCCAAGAAAAAACAGGAAAGGGGCAGGCTTAAGGCCTAACCTAAAAGACTGGAGGGGGAGGGATATAAGAGATAAAAAAGGGAAGGTATAAAAAAGTAATAAAGTTGAAGGTAGTTAGTTAACTATTGAAAGAAATAACTAGGTAGAAATTTTTTCTCAAAAAAGGTGACTGAACACTATCTCTAAGACTTACCAGGAGCCGGTAAAAAAAACGCACCTCGCAAGTGAAAGCGGCAAACGAAATCTGGGGAGTTATTGCCTAGCATCATGGGATATAGGGTTGCCTTGAGCCGGTAAAATAAGCTCTCGAGCTTTAGTAAGTGGCCGAGTCGGAGCCGAGGATCGGCTCCGAACCCATCCAGCAAGAATGAAGGCGAGATTGACAACTTAACATCAGATTCTGATTTAGAAAAAAATTCCTGACAATAAGCAAAAATTATTTATTTATTTATTTATTTTTTTTTTAAGAGTAATGTCTTTCAAATTATTTTTCAACACAGAAGCATAAAAACTAACAACTGCCTTTGCTTTTCCTTGTGACAAACCTTCTGCACTTCTTCTCCTAATTGCCAAATTAGTTAATCTGTGTGCAACATTCTTTTATGCCCTGACAACTCTTCCTGTTCAGCATGTTCCACAAAGATTAAGCCATCATTCTCCAATTTTTCCATCATGTGACTGCATGAAACTACATTTTCTCCTTTAAGCATTTCTTCATTCATTATTTTTTTAAATCATCCATAGATAAACCATACGTGTTATAAATTGCTACAGGAACGATATATTTTTCTGCAGCCTCTGCTACAATTCCATTCTCTTCTCACTGAATCCTGGAATGACCCCACAACCTGTTGCAGTAGATACCAATGGAACAAAGAGTAGAGTCCCCACATCCTTCACAGTAGCCAGATGTGGTAGGAGTTCCCTGCTCATCAACTCATGAACTGAGCTCTTACACTGACTTCAGCAATGAGTGTTTATGTGATGGCACACTGCACAGGTTGGAGCACAAGAATCTGGAATCATGCCTACCAAGAGTAGTACATGCATGTGGGAGGGATGTATCAGGATCAGTGCTGACATTAGGCTGTACTTCTGAAGGGTGCGAAACATCAAAACTTTAAGTTCAGACTAGATCTCAAACTAATGCTAGGGATTCAGATATTAAATAATTAGCCCTTGACTGGGATGACCCAGTAAACCACTGTCAACCTGGAAGTTTCCAGAGCCTTATAGTCTCAGGAGACATACTTGGAAGGGACTTCTCAGCCTTGAGTACTCCTACACATGGCTGCGTGACACCAAAGAGCACACTCTAGATCAGGCCAGTCGACAGCAAATTCCAAGCAAGAGGGAGATGGATGGTACCTATTATCTCAGAAAGCACCCTCAGAGTGGTTAATAGTAGCTGTGGCTCCTGCAGGCCCCTCACTGTGCACCAAAGAGGACAGGTACAGGCTAGAGTCCTCACTAGCTACTAAGGAACTCAACATCTATTAAAGCCAGATAGCGATTTTTGAAATTATTTGTCTCCACGATATCTACTCCATGGCAAGTCCTCCATGTCTTGGTGCTTTAGGTGATACTTCTGCACAAGGCCAAATCTGAGCAGTGGACCCTTCCTAAGATCCCTGTACTAAGAACCTTCAATCAGCGGTGATCTTTCTGAGGTAGAGAGGTGAGCCAGGACTTTTTCTCTCTTTGGTCTATGACTGGCAAAGCTTAGCCCCTCCCCAGTGCAAACCTTGGTTGGTAACTTAACAGCCATGCAGACACTTAACAGATTTGCTTCTAGGCATAGAATGCAGGAACATTTCAGAGAAGTGTCAAGACTGAGATTTGAGCTATGGAAGGAAAAGATGAAAAATTAGTACATTCAAAGGCAAGGTGTACTTTGGACAGATTGCATGTGATGTCAGAACATGTGCTGGCACTCCATACAGACACCTCTGAGCACTACAGCTTCCAAGAAGAAAGTGCCAGACTGGAAAAGGCGGATAGGAAGTATTCAGAGACCCAACAAGGAGGATTGTAGATGTCGGACCAGCAATCCATCTTCCTGAACTCATGCAGAGAGCTTAAGCTTATGAAGCGCAGTCATTGTGCAAAGGTCTTTCTCTCTTCCTCAGTATATACAGAGTTTTCCCCCTGGAAATACAAGGAAATGACTGAACAGGTTTAAGGACAATTCTTTCACAAATTCAATACGTAAATGTGGTTATGGTCTGTATAAATAAGGGGAAAAGCTTTAAAATCCTACATGCAGAGATATCCACTAAAAAGCATCTTCCAAAAGAGGAATTTCAAAGTCCTTGAACTAGCAAGCATAAACAAAAGATGGGCTAGCCAACCAGTCGTGAAATTAATGTCTTAGAGGGATTTTTTTTTTTTTAAGGAAAGCAAATTCATGTTCTATTTATGCTTGCTGGTTCAGGCACTGTGAAATTATTCTTTTGGAAGATGATTTTTTTTTTTGGTTGATATCTTTCCTTCACGGATCTCAGTGTTTTTCCCCTTATTTGTACAAAACTAGCAAGAATACACAGAAGATGTTCTAGCCTATTAATCATGAAATTCAATTCTCAGATACAGGGCTTTTTTCAAAACAGAGAAAACACTTCTGCCACTTCACCTTAAGGGTGTGACTGACCCAGCTGGTTACGGGCTACTATCATGCTGTCCACAATAGACACAAATGCATGAGATATGTACAATGGACAGTGGAATGACACTGGTCAGAAAAACCTGCAGACTGACTGAGGCCGCATAGGATACCTTTCTGTTCAAGGGGAGTACCTCATCCACTTAGAATAATAAATCTTATAAGTGGAAGGTTTCTAGCTTGTTTCAATCTCCTCTAAAACACCTGCAGGAAGATTAGCTGGAAGAAAGGGAGCTAAAACCAGAACTATGGTCTGAGGTAGATCCAGATGCTTTCCCAACTACGACATGGGGTTTCTTGATTTGGACCAGAAGTTTTCCCTGTGATATCAGGGACCTAACAGCTTGAATCCATGCCTTTCTCAGCGATTACAGCTGATTAAACTATGCTCTTTCCTCTCTGAATTATGTAATCAAGCGTGAATAAGAAGAAATGGTAAGATGAACACTGGAATCTTCTCTGTAACACAGGTGAAGCTACCATGTTGAAAGAAGCATAACCAGGAAAGGACTGAATTATCCTAAGTGAGCTCTGGGGTGCCACACTTTCATTACTGTGACCACATAAAATCATAAAGCCTTGGTGCCACAGCAGGTCTACAGGAGGTGGTCTGGAATTCTTCTAGCACATCCACCTATCCCAGCATATGAATATAGGTGAGGGTAATGCCTCTGTTTATGGTCTACTGCCTTTTAGCACAGTAGATAAAACATGTGAGTGCCACCCTGCTTGTTTATATATTACTCAGGATTAGCTGATCAACCAGGCCATGAAGGGCTCCAGCCCTGGTTCCTTCCCCCCAAGCACAGCCTTCAAAACAAGATGCACTGGTAGCAGCTACAGTTGGTTTATATAGCCCTCTCCTCCACAGGTAGTCCATCTTGTTTTTGGAGGCAAAGCTCATGCATACAGACACTGATATCACCAAACAGGTTACCAGTAACACACACACTACACTTACTAACGATCAGACACAAACTCACATATTCTGGGGCTCTTAAAATGCAATCTACCCAAATCTCAAAGGCCTACCAGACATTGTCCTCAGCAACCTCCTAAACACTCTACAAAGACAGCACTCCCCAGGACATACAAAACCATGTCTCGCAATATCTCAACCTCTAAGCCTTGAAGGCAAATTACCACACAGCCCAATAAATTGGTCACTGGAGACTCTATTGTGAGACACACTGATGACCCACTCACCAGGCTGAGCAAGACAGACAGCCAGCCAGCCAGTTGCCAATCAGGAACAAGTCTCAGCTATGTAAATCAATACGAGTGAAACTGGACCCGGTCAAGTAAAACACGATTTATTCCAATAACAAACAAACACAAGAATAACGGTTAAGCGCTTTCTTCTGTGAATACAGACTTCATCAGAACACCATTACTGTGTATTACTGGCAAATTTAAAAACTTTTTTGGCACCAAAAAGAACCACTGAATGTACTCATTTAAAGTGACAATGCTTAGTATATACACACACTGCGTATAAACATTATTAAAACCTCATATATAAAAAATATAAATATATGCATGAATTATTAAAGAACTTATTAAATATACATAATTATAATAATAAGGTAATAAATACCCATACTAAAAAATGTGGGCAGTGTAAACAATGTTTTGCTATTAATGAAGATATAGGAATAAAATTGGATGATATTAATAAGACATATGTACGGTTTAGAAAGGGGAACTGCAACAGCAATAATATTGTCTATTTAGCTAAGTGTAATACATGTGCTGTATTTTATATAGGTAAAACGGAGAGACAACTGAAAAGACCTATTTATGAGCACCTATATAAAATAAAAGTTAAAGACACAAAAAATGCTCTATTTAGGCATATAAATAAGTATGGTGATACACATGTTCAAATTTGCTATTATTGATCAAATATTTATATCAGCTAGAGGGGGTAATTATAAAGCACAGCTATGTAAAAGGGAATTATTTTGGCAAATTGCAACTAACGCCACAAAATTCCCTGGTATTAATGATTTTATTTCTATTAAATCAGTATTACAACTTAAGTAGTTTATCAGCTGAGACCATTTATATGTAACACTTGTTTTTAGTTTTTAATTTTTAGTTTTAATAATTCATGCATATATTTATATTTTTTATATATGAGGTTTTAATAATGTTTATACGCAGTGTGTGTACATACTAAGCATTGTCACTTTAAATGAGTACATTCAGTGGTTCTTTTTGGCGCCAAAAAGTTTTTAAATTTGCCAGTAATACACAGTAATGGTGTTCTGATGAAGTCTGTATTCACAGATGAAAGCGCTTAACCGTTATTCTTGTGTTTGTTTGTTATTGGAATAAATCGTGCTTTACTTGACCGGGTCCAGTTTCACTCGTATTGATTTACATAGCTGAGACAGTTCCGTCTCACTTGTTGTTATTTCTACAGTTGTCTTTGGCTTTTTGGGTTAATCAGGAACAAGGATTTACCAGATCACACACATGCATTCAGCACACTGAACTACAATTACCAGTGTGATCCCCCACTACTGAACCAGTAATTAAGGAGCCTTAATCCTCACCACTGGCCCCAGTAGGGGACGTGTACTGGGAGGATGACAAGTACATACACAGTATTTCCAGATGCAGCTCTCTGCATCAAGACTAATTTCCTTTAAGAGCACACAAAAACCACAGTCAGTTTGGGGCTGATTTCTCCCTCTTTCTCCAGATCCCCAAAAAGACTCCCCACTGGCACAGTTATAGACTTGATTCCTTATCCAGGGTTCCAAGCAAAGTCCTCCAAAACTCTCTCTGTCCAAACAGTGCTTTGTGCCCCTGCCCAAAAAGCTGATGCACACACACTCTTGGAGATTTGTTTTACACATGCACACACACTTGGGAAAGGCTGGCACAGGTTTACTAGGTTTGCCCCCTTCGGCCCAGACTATAAGGTAATTATCACTGCCACCAGAACCCCTTATCAGTTACTTTAAAGCCCTTAAAGGGTGTCCAGTCTTACTGTGTAATGTTACTATTAATACAAATGGTAGTATGACCAACAGCAAGGCCATTAGGAATGGCCCACAGTGTCACCAAATAAATATGCAAGTACTCTCAAAACTTAAATATCTCTAGACAGACCAGCCACAAAGAAAGATTTAAATATATTCAATTTGTGTCTTTCAGCTTTTCCCGGTTAGGGTCGCCACAGTTAATAAATAATAAAAGAACAAAACAATATTAAGTATTTTCACAGTGACATCAGAGTTCAAAACTACAGGAAACATTTAAAACAAAAATGCAGGACAGTCTCAAATAAATAAAGAAAAACATCTAAACTAAGATTGACTATATTCCTGACTGTATCTAAGAAAATTATACTCTTCCCTACTAACTTACTTAGTGAACTGGTGAATTGTTTTCCTTGATGTTGTTGGGTCCAAGTCAGAATACAGAATGTTCCCTCTTTCAGAGACCTCTCTAAAATCTCAAATATTACTGATGGGACAGCTTGCAGAATGACATCATTTCTTCTCATCTGACTCTATCCCAGGTGAAACCCTCAACTGCTGGAATCTGGCAGTATTTAGCATCTGCCTGTGAAAACACAGATAAGGGCTGTTCCTCAGACCTTTAGCAAATGGTGGAAGTCATAAAACAATTAAATACTTGCAAGACAATACAGAAATCTCCTTAGTTTTAGACATTATATCTCCATGCTGCAGTAAAACTGAAAGGCAACATCTTTTTATGGCTATAAAATAATTTAATTTCAGCTAATTTTCTGAATTTTTGCAAGTTAACCTCCAGTTTCCCTTGTTAAAATATATACATTTAAACAGTTACAATAGTGTATATACATTTCTGTTCTATTCCAGTAGGGTACACTGTGGATACATTTCAAACACTTTGTAAAATACCTCTTCAGCACACATCTGTACAAACCATCTTATATTACATACAGCTCCAATACATTTATAATACAAACATCTTATATGAATCATGCTGACATTCAGAAATGACCTACAATTATTTACAAAATTCCAGACAGCTGGGCTGGGAGTATCTCCTTTCGTGACAACCAGTATAACTCTGTCAGAGTCCATGTGGGCATCAATGACCTGAGAAACACCTCCTTAGACTATATGAAGAAAGACATAATAGAGCTTTCAGACTGCGTTGTCCCAGGCAGGTATGACCCTAGCATTGATCAGCATTCTACCTTCTCGAAGGATGATGGCTCAACATAAAAAGAATATGATTGACTTCAACAAGTGAAGTAGATACAGGTGTCATTCTAAGGGGGTCCAATATTTATTGGCTTTGGAAGACAACTGACCATACTGCTTTACACGGGATGGCATTCATCTGGTTAGGCTTTTGGATATTGGCAATAGCATTATCCACCCCCCCACAGTGCCCTTTTTTAGGTAATGCCAACCTGATAAACGTTCCGACATAGTAAATTCTACTCAAGATAAACTAAAGGTATTATTGATAAGTGCTAGGAGCAGTCAAGGATAGTTGTGTAAAATCTTAACATAGCCATAGATGTCCTTCTCTTCCATGTTGCAGTATTCATAACATGAGGGATATTCCACCTAGGTGACCCAAACGTACAGCCAGTATATCAAAGACTTAAGCTACTGCAAGGTACGTTGCACATAGCACAGCCAGGCATTGGCCGTAAAAGTGACATCTTGTACATACCATCCTCAGAACTGAATGCCCCAGTCAGAATATTAGTCCAAGGATAAGGGACAAAATGTAAACCTCAAGACATATCCAAGGAAGAGCATGAACCAAGGGCAGGGAGGGTGGGACAAAATTCTTCAACACAGAAGAAAAGGACATCTATGTTTATGGTAAGAGTTTACATAACTATTCAATGTCCTTCTATTCCCATGTTGCAGTATTCATAACATGAGGGAGAATACCAAAGCTCATGAGTGAGAAGGGGGGGGGGGCACAAGAAGTCTCCGCAAATCCATGCAGAATTGCTCTAGCAAATCCTGCTCTGGATCTGGAAATAGAATCCAGTCTGTACCGTTCTGTAAAGGTATGAACAGAGGATCAAGTAGCTGCCTCTAGGATAGAAGCAGTGTCCAATCCTTTAAAGAAGGCTCCAGAGGAGGCCACCACTCTAGCTGAAAGGGCCCTAACAGAAGAATAAAGTTTTTCCTGAGAGGGGCAGCAAAAGGTAATAAAATAGCCTTTGAGATCCAAAATAAAAGTGTCTGTTTGGAAACAGGTTTACCCAGCACCTGGGGTAAAAGGAAACCAACAATTGTTCAGCTTTTCTAATGGATTTGGTCTTGTCCAGATAAAATTTAAGTTGTCTCTGGATATCTAAAGTGTGCATCACCCTCTCACAGGAGTTTTGAGGGTAAGGGAAAAAGTGGGTAGATGTACAGATTGGTTCAGGGACAAGTCATTAACCACATTAGGCATGAAGGTAGGGTTGGTACGCAGGGACACCCTATCCTTGTGAAAAATCAGCAGACTCTGGAGAAGAGAAAAAGATGAGCAAATGAATAGACTGATTGAGAGACCATTCATTAACCACTTTGGGCGTAAAAGGAGGATTAGTATGAAGGGACACCCTGTCCTTATGGAAAACTAAGAAAGGAGGAACAACCATAAGGGATTGCAGCTCAGACACCCATCTGGGAGAAGTAAGGGCCAAACAAAGAACAGTCTTGCAAGAACAATGTTGTAAGGAAGCTGAAGCAGCAGGCTAAAAAGGAGCCTGAAACAATTTTTCTAAAACAAAGTAAAGACCCCATGAAAAAAGGACAGGCTTCCTAGGAGGCTTAATAAGAAAGACACCTTTAAGAAATTGTTTGGCCTCAAATCTAGAGGCTCAATGGGGAGATAAAGGCAGATAAGCACAGATACCTGACAGGTGGGCTTCAACAGAATAGTATGCTAACCCAGCATTGAGGAATTCATACAAAAAAGACAGAACCAAAGGAACATGCACAGTAAGTGGATTACGGTTACAAGAAAGACACCAAACAGAAAACTTCTTCCATTTGGGATTTTCTAGTATTGGGTTTCCTGGCGTCCTGTAGGACCCAAAGCACATTGTCAGAAAAAAAGGTGTCTGTAAGGGTCAAAACCCTATCACCCACAATGTCAGCTGAAGTGCTGACAGGTTAGGATGGATGAGAGATCCCTTGTCTTATATCAGTAGGTCCACCCTGTGAAGTAACTTATGATGACTGCCCTAGGCAAGATGCAGATGAAAGAGGAACCAATGCTATCTGGCCAAAAGGGAGTCACCATCAAGATTTTGGAAGCATTCTGTTTTATCTTGAACAGGACTTTTGTAATGAGAGGAAGGGGAGGAAAGGCATAAAGAAACATCCCAGTCCAAGAAAATGAGCCCAACGGCGCACTTATCTGAAAGTGGTAGAACCAGGAGACAAACAGGTGTTCAGACAGATGATCAAAGATGGTGTTCTAACTGGAGGCAAAGAGGTTTTACGGATGGTATGTCTGGATGTCACCTTTATGCCCTACATCATGTGTGGGGACCATGTGTGTGATGCCCTTAACAACCAAAAGGCTTTGGTATACTGGCCAGACATTTGGCTGCCCTTGGCAGGGGACCCCTATTGTAAAAGCTACTGCAACAGTGATATGGAAGGACATCAGCTAGTCTGCACACCTATTAGGGGTGCAAACATCCTAGATCTGGTGCTCAAGTATGTGGGAATGTAGCACCCCCCCCATGTAATGTCCTCCGTGATCAGATCAGATCACAAAGTGGTCATCTTTGGAATAAATATAAAACCGAAATTCTCAGCAAATCCCACAACCTTTAAGAACTTTTCCACAGCTAACTACCTCCAATTAAGCGATGGCATAGCTAAATTCCAAGCCATCCCAAACTCAGAGAAAGTACAGTTGTGTAAAATCTTACCATAACAGTAGATATCGTTCTCTTCACTGTTGCAGTATTCCTTACAGTAGGGATCTTCTGATAAGGACAGCCCAATGTCCGGCCTGTATACCACAATGCCTTTAGAGTTCACAGGTGTCATACGTCACAAGTATGCTCTCCATGCAAGTCATAGGGCATAAAGGTGATGAACGGATGCATACACTTCAGAACTGAAAAGCACCAGGAGAAACATATGCACCCAGGAGGACAAAAAAGAAAAGAATTCCTGGCCAAGAAGGCCAGAAGAATAGGGCAGAGCAGAGGGAGTAGGAAGGTGGGAAAGAATACTGCAAAAGTAAGAACGACATCTACTGTTACGGTAAGATTTTACAGAATTCTACCATGCCCTTCCATATCACTGTTGTAGTTGTCCTTACAGAAGGGAGAGTACAAAAGCTCAAAAAGAAACCAGAGAGGAGGAAGGCACTGAAGAGCCCTTTATAAACCCTCAGGATAGCTCTGGCAAAGTCACCTCTTGCTCTGGAAATAACAACCAACTTGCAGTGCTTAGTGAAGATATGGGTAGGAGTCCAAGTAGCAGCCTCAAAGATGGAATTGGTATCCAGCCCTTTGAAAAATGCACCAGAAGAAGCAACAGCTCTGGTAGAATGAGCTTTTACAGAAGAGGAAAGACATTTACCACAAGAAGAACAACATAAAAATGGCTTTAGAAATGCAGGAAGAGAAGGTTTGTTTAGAAACTGCCAAACTCAAAGACCTGGAAAGAAAGGAAATAAAAAGTTGCTGAGATGTGAATAGTTTTAGTCTTATCCAAATAATATCAGAGCTGTCTATGTAAATCCAAGTTGTGAAGAACCTTCTCACTGACAAACTGTGAAGAAGGAAAAAACAACTCATTCACTACCTTGGGCATAAAAGAACGATTAGTATGAAGAAACACTCTGTTCCTGTGAAAAACTAAAAAGAGAGGAACAGCCATGATAGCCTGAAGCTCAGACACTCGTGTAGCTGAAGTAAGGACCAATAGGAGGACAGTCTTCTCAGTACAATGTTGCAAGGAAACTGAAGCAGCAGGCTCAAAAGGAGCCAGAGTCAATTTGTCAAGAACAAAACTTGAGGCCCCAGGCAGGCAGAATAGCCTTCCTGAGAGGCCTAATATGAAGTACAGGTATAAGAAATTGTTTGACCTCAAACCTAAAGGACAGAGAAGGAGATAAAGGCAGACAAGCAGAAATTGCAGATAGGTAAGCTTTAACTGAAGAATATGCCAAACCAGCATGGAGCAGATCACACAAATGACAGAATCATAAGAATCGGCACTAAAAATGGATCCTGGTTACAAAAAAGGCACCAGACAGAAAATCTCTTGCATTTGTATAAATAGGATTTTCTTTTAGTGGGTTTCCTAGCCTGCAAGACCCGAAGCACATCCTCAGAAAAGAGCTGTCTAAAAGGGATCAAAACCCAATCACCCACACCGGCAGCTGAAGAATGGACAAGTGAATATGGATAAGAGACCCCTTGTTTTGAATGAGAAAGTCCACCCAGTGAGGTAACTTGTGGTGACTGCCCCCCTGGCCAGGTAAAAAAGAAGTTGGAACCAATGATGTGTGGGCCAAATGGGAGTCACCAGCAAGATTTTGGGGGTCTTGGTTGATCTTGTGCAGGACCCTTAGAAGCAAAGGAAAGCATACAGAAACATTCCCTTCCAAGCCACAAGACTTGGAACTGTGGACCATAATAGAGGAAGTTGTCTGTTAACATGTCAGGCAAAAAGATCTACCTGAGAACTACCTCACCCATGGACAATGTCCAGAAACACATTTCTGTGAATCATCCATTTGTGAGTGTGTGTGCTGGACCTGCTCAAAGAGTTTGCCATTACATTCTGCTCTGAAGGAATACAGACAGCCTGAAGAATCACTTGATACTGGACAGCTGGATCCCAGACCTAAAGAGCGAGTCTGCAAAGAAGGTAGGACCATGTCTGCCTTGCTTGTTGATATACTACATCACTGCAGTACTGTCTGTAAAAATTTTTGAGGCGTTCGAGAAAAAAAAGGATATGAAAGGCCTTAAGAGCTCAAAGGAGAGCTCTTATCTTCTTGACGTTCATGCGGTCTGACAGGGATAGGGCCTTGAGCAGTCTGCATAGTATTGTGAATCAGGAAGGTCAAAAACTACCTGAGAAAGAAGGGCTAAAACATACCTAGTTGTACGAGTCTGGTAATTGATAGCCCTAGAAGCCAGGGTGGCAGCAGTATAAATCTTTTTGCCCAGTTGTTCCATGGCCCTACTATCCTTATCTGAAGGAAGCAGCTTAGTAGAAGGCAACAGCTTAGAGGGTTTGTACAAAAAGACAGACACCACAGAAGAATCATCAGGATGACGTTTATACAGAAATCTACAATCATTACTGTAAAACCCATCAGGTTTCATGGAAGCTGGAGGCTGACACAGGAGGTACAGAAGTTGCTGAAAAGGTATCCATGAGGACACCCAGAAGTGGAGGAAAAGTAGAGTGTCTGGGAGAATCCATCTGGAGGAATTTATAATACCTCTTCTATCAGAAATCTGAGAACAATCCCCACTTGAACATTTCTTCATACGTGAAACCGCGTCCCCAAAGGAGAGTTCTTCCAAACTAAAAGCTGGACTAATAGAATCCTCTTCTTCAGATCCATAGTTCAAGGGAAACGAAAGGACAAGGGATCTGAGAAGAGTATGCCAAGGACTCTTCTCTTGAGTCCAGATCCTCATCAGAAGAGTCTTGCTTTCAAGGTCTCTTCAGAGGAGTAGAGGATCAGAGAGGGGCAGGCACAGAAACTCTGAGGAGACTTTAAAGCCATTAAATCATTAAAGAACCCTCAAGTAAAGTCATGCCACTCGTGCTGGATATATTTAACAGCAGGGGAGATATGCCTGGTTTTCCTGTTTAGTCTTTTGTGGGACATCTTCATGAAAAATCTTAGGAGAATCGGACCCTTGACAACACTCTACCGACTTACTAGGAATCGTCTCCCGAACTAGAACCTGTAGAATCCCTCTCTGTGCCTCATAAATAATCAGCCAACATTCCCCCTCAATGTCTGGAGCAGACGTTTGGAAAACCTCAAAGGACGTGCGAGAAATCAGATCCATGCCACCCTTTGAAGGGGTTGTGGCAGAGGAATCTGAAGCAACAACCAGACGATCCTCAAGGTTTTCACCAACCTCAAGCGAGAAGTCCAGGGGAGGCTGGACAGCTGGCAAATCAGACCTAAGCTTTTTAACCTTTTTCTTGGCCGGTGGCTGACCTTTGGGATGGGAAGACTCTGCCATAGCACCTTATGTCAAAACATTAAATGTTAGCTTTATAGGTAAATAGACGAGGAGAAGAGATGACTACATAGGGGTCTTAGGCACAAATGCTTGGCAAATGGAGCTGCATATAGTCATGAGAAGCACCCAGACAGAAGAGAGACTATTGGGAAGATCTTTATGGAGAATCAGCCTCCCATACTGACATTATCACTTTCTGGATGACATGAAGCAAACACCATGAAAATAAAAAAGAAAAGAAGAAAGAACCCAAACGAGGCACCTATTTGAAAATGGCTCTAACTAGCACAGAAGAGCGTTCAGACCGACGTTCACTGATGGCATTTGGACTGGTGGCAAAGAAGTTCTAAGGTATGTGCATCTGTTTATCACCTTTATGCCTTAAACCTTGCATGGGGAGCATACGTGTGACATACGATGCCTGTAAGATTTTGGTATACTGGCTGGATGCTGGACTATCCTTGGCAGGAGATCCTTTTTGTAAGGAATACTGCAAAAGTTGAAGCATTTATAGAAACCAGGTACAAGCAAGTAAATAACCGCACAAAAATAGCAGCACAAAACCCAAAATAAACTAAGGACAAACTCCAAAAATAGGCTCCCTTTGTGTACCCCCCGCCATATATGTAAGTTGGACAATGTAAGAAAATCCTGTCCAAAAACAGGAAGAGCTGTGCCAAACAGGCAAAAAAACTTCCTCATCAGTCACAACAAGCAACTCGGGACTAATCAACTCCGGCAAAGCCAACTTCGAGGCAAAAATATCCTCCAAAGAATATCTATAAGTCATTTTTCAGTTATGCGCCCAACCTTAAAGTGAATACCAGCAGTGTAGAGAACTAATAATAAATGGATCTCCCTGTACCAAACTGTAGGATAAAGCAAATTTACTGGCAAATAAATTTAGCTCCAATTTCACCTCCTATCACCACTAGTTACTCCACAGGAAATACCCTCTACCATTTCTCCCCCAACTATCACTAAAGAAAAAGACCTCACTGCACTCTCCAAAGCTAAAACACCGCATTGATGGTCTGATAATATCCCAGAATGCCTCCTAAATAGCTTGAAACATGACATATAAGGCCCATTAGAATCTCTGTTCAGCCACAGCCTCCAGACAGGCTTCGTCCCTAGGGAGTGGAAGACTGCAGCAGTCATCCTTCTACACAGAGAGAGACCATCAACAGACCCAGGGAAAGTACAGTTGTGTACACTTACCAAAAATGTAGATGTTTGAGTGTATTCACTGTTGCAGTCATCACACTTGGATTATCCTGCCAGGGGTAGCTCTCAGTCGGCCCGAATACCAGAGGCTTAGTATTTCTGCGTCGGTTGCTGTCACTCCAGGACTGACGTCAGGTCGTCAGTGGTATAAAAACAGGCAGCAGACGCCATTACATCAGTTTTTCTTGCCTCAAATGTCAGGAGCCCCCAATAGGGAGCTAAGTTATGGTGGAGTACCACCACCAGTAGAAAGTAAATACCAATAACCCTGTAAGGGTGGGGAAGAGAGAGAGAGAGAGAGAGAGAGAGACAAGGGGGCTGGAGGGTGGGAAACCAGGCCTGCAACAGTGAATAAACTCGAACATCTACATTTATGTTAAGTGTACACAACTGTGCTATGTTCGTTCTGTTTCACTGGTGCAGTCATCACACTTGGGTTGATTCCCAAGGCTCAGATATGGGTGGAGGCAGTCAAGAGGAGTTGGGGCTGGCTAGTATGCCCTGCAGGACTGTGGTTGCAAAGCCTGCCCTGGATTTTGAAAAGATAGGCAGGTGGTAATGCTTGGTGAAGGTATGAACATAACTCCATGTTGCAGCTTCCAGGATGTCCCTGGTAGGGACCTCTCTGAGAAAGGCTGTAGAGGTTGAAGTTGCCCTAGTAGAATATGTTCTGACCCCCTGTGGGGGTGGTTTCCCATGGTGTTTGTAAAAGAAATGGATGCAGTGTGCTATCCATTTAGAAATGGTTTGTTTTGATATGGCTTTGCCCTCTGTCCCTGGTGCAAAGCTGACTAGTAACCTGTCAGATTTCCTAAAGGGCTTAGTCCTATCCACGTAGACTCTGAGCTGTCTGTGCACATCTAAAGAGTGCAGGTTCCTTTCCCCCTTATTTTGAGGTTTAGGGAAAAAGGTGGGCAAATGAATAGATTGGTTGAGAGCCACACTGTACACCACCTTAGGCATGAAAGTTGGGTTAGCCCTGAGGGAGACCTTGTCGGCATGAAAAATGATGAAAGGTTCCACAGCCATAAGTGCTTGTAGCTCACACACTCTTCTAGCTGAAGGGATGGCCAGAAGCAAGGCTGTTTTCCAAGAGAGGAATTTTAACTCTGCTGAAGCTGTAAGCTCAAAAGGGGAGGGGGGGTGAGCTTTTCCAACACAATGTTAAGGTCCCAAGCAGGGGTAGGGGCTCTTCTTGGTGGCCTTAATTTGTTAGCCCCTCTCAGGAACTGTTTAATGAGAGGGTGTGAGAAGAGAGGTGGCTCAGTGCTGTAATGTGCAGAGATGGCAGAGGTATGGATTTTAATGGAAGAGAAGGATAGGCCCCTGTGGAGTAGTTCTGCTTAGTAATCCAGGATGAGAGGTAAGGAGGGCTGTGCTAGGTCAGCTCCTTTAGTCTGGATCCAGGAACAATATCTTTGCCACTTGTCAGCATAGGACTTTATAGTACTGGGTCGTCTGGCTTCACATATGACATCCAGGACTTGTTTGCTTAGACTGGCCTGGCAACTGGCAACTGGAGTAGAAGTCAAGGAATAAGCCAGGCTGCCAGGTTCAGGGTCTGCAACTGTGGATGCAAGAACTCTCCCTCCTGCTGAGTCAGGAGAGTTGGAATCTGGGGGAGGTGCCATGGAGGCAACAGGGACAGACTGTGCAGTAGTGGGTACCAGTATTGGCGTGGCCAGTTGGGGCAATCAGGATTGCCCTTGGTCTTTCCTCCCTTATTTTGAGTAATACTCTGGTAAGAAGAGGTAGAGGGGGAAATGCATAGATTGACAGGTTTGCCCACTGAAAGGATAGGGCATTCACTTTCCAGGCCTTGCTGTGAGGTTCCCTGGTGCAGAATTTGCTAAGCTGGTGGTTGTAGGAGGAAGCAAATAAGTCAACCTTCGGACTGCTGTCTGGGGGGGATCTGTTACCCCCTGGGTCTAGTCTGAGGTGGCCTTGAGGGGGCTGGAAAGGACCAATGTTTTGAGGGGCAATGCCTACTGAATCTTGGAGGCTGAACTTGCAAAAAGTCTTTAACTGTCTGCATAGACTTAGCTTTTTCTTCCATTTTTTTTAAAACCTCTTCTGTTTTGGTGCCAAACAGATTGCCTTTGTTCAGTGGTGCGTCCAATAATTTTGATTTGACATAATCTGGAAAGGACTGTCCCTTAAGCCAAGCATGCCTTCTAAGTACAGCACCTGTGACTGCTGCCCTGCAGGATACTTCTAGGGTGTCAAACCCACACTGCAGGGTATGCTTATTGATTTGGCTTGCAGAATGCATTAGTTCCTGTAATTTTTTATTTTCTGCATAGTCAGGGAAGGTAGATATTTTTTGTTTAATGAGTTCCATGGTATGTTACTGGTATTTCAGCATGTGAAACTGACAATTTAATGCTCTAATGGCAAGAGTTGCAGAGGTATATACATTTTTACCCCATCTGTCTAAGACTCTAGAATCCCTGTCCAAGGGGCTGGGATT
Source organism: Protopterus annectens (assembly GCF_019279795.1). Classification (NCBI taxonomy): domain Eukaryota; kingdom Metazoa; phylum Chordata; order Ceratodontiformes; family Protopteridae; genus Protopterus; species Protopterus annectens. The sequence continues at coordinate 472,408,477 of NC_056727.1, forward strand.
CTTAGCTGTAGTTGCTTTTATTCCTTTAGGTCCTTTTGAAATGACCTCTGGATCAGCAGTAGGATTCTTGAAAGGAAATTTGTAAGAGTCAGTAACTCTAATTCCTGTCAGGTTTCCTGGGAGCAGGAGGTAAAGTATCAGGAGTTGGACTGGATTCTATAAAGACATCATCCACAACATTCAGAACAGGGGGTAAAAGCTAAAGGTCTGTGCTGTGGTAAATCTAAAAATTCCCTGAGTCTCTTTTTGGACTGAGGACAATCCTGGCATTCTCAATGGAAGTGTTCTCTCAAAGTATGTACGGTTTAACCAAAAGAAAAATACACAGGAAGAGAGGCAGAAGGAATGGATTCCTCTGCACCTGAATCCTCATAAGTAGATAAAGGCAAGTCTTCAAAATCAGAAACCTCAGAGTTACCGGACTCTTGGTCAGACAAATGTGCTGGGGATAAGTCTCTTTTTCATTTTAGCAGGGGAAGGTTGGCTTCCCCTAATCAGCATGATAAGGTCTTCTGCATTTTAAGCATCTGAGACTGTGGCAAGGAAGCAGGCGCATGAGTTTGGGTCGTCAATGTTTTAGGTGTAGCTCGTACTCTGGGCCTTAGAAACTCGGCAGTTTTAGAAAGAACTGAAGACGCGAAAGAAGTCGTCGGTTTGTGTCGAATATCGGTAGTGCGAAGAACTTCCTCAAAAGCCGGTGCCTACACAGCGGCTCTGGACCCATCCAAGGTAGAGACATCTGCAGGTTCTGTAGTCAAAGAAGAGTCTTGCGGCATAGCAGACTCTGAACAGGTCTCGGTAGTGGTCTGCAAATCCATCGTTGCAAGCATCAGGGGCTGCGAAAGCGCCCGAGTACCGCTGAGCTGGCGACTAGTTTAACGGAAGTGCCATCGGCAATTCTGGACCTGTGCGGTCTGTCTCTGTCTTTATCCTTACGTTTTTTCAGAAGATCGGTAGTCAGATGGCATGGACAAGACACATGAAGTTAGCGCAGAGCAATCCACTTCTACCAAAAGTCCTGTTACTAGTGGTGTCCCACAGCGCTTAGTACTAAGACCTCTTCTGTTCGGAATGCACTTTGCTAAAGTCAAGGCAAATGTAGATGACCTCCGCCTGACCAAATCTGTTGATGTCTGCAAGCTGGGTGCAATCACTGAATCCCCCAAAGATGTAGATATCCTCCAGGAGGGTCTGACACAGAAAAATAATTGGTGCCAGAGACATGGCCTAAGACTCAATGTAAACAAAAAAAAAAGAAAGTTATGTTCTTACCATAACGTTCCATCTGTGTTGTTGTCTTTCATCTGTCTTCAACCCATGGGTTCAGATCCGAACTCTGATCCGACTCGGCCGCATTACATAGCTTGGAGCCAAGAACTGAGCTCCTCCTCCTCCATCCACAATTCCCCACTCCACCATCACTACCTCATATCGAGTTTGCTGAAACAGCCAAAGCAGAAGAATAAGAAATATGTACACCAGAAAAAATAACACACCATCTTCAAGAGTTCAAAGGTGACCAGGAAATGGTCTCAGCTCCATCTAGTCAGTCCCCGAAAACAAGGAAGGGGGATGGAAGGGGGTAAGGTTGAAGACAGATGAAAGACAACAACACAGTTGGAACATTATGGTAAGAACATAACTTCTTTATCTGATGTTGTTGCTTTCATCTGATCTTCAACCTATGGGACTGAGTCCCAAACTACTTAGACCCTGGGTGGCCCTAAGGAAGGATATTCCAGAGCATGGTAGAGCCAAAGGACACTCGGCTTCTGGAAATTATGCCCAATTTGTAGTAGTTGATAAAGGTATGACAATTAGCCCATGTAGCTGCAGTACAGATGTCATCTATGGAAACTTTCTACCAGAAGGCAGAGGAGGTAGAAATGGATCTGGTGGAATGGGCTTTCACTTTGTCTGGTAAGGGAATATGTTTTAGATTATAAATCAAGTGAATATACTTGGAAATCCAATTAGAAATTGTCACCTTTGAAATTGGTTTTCCTAGTCTGGACTTCGTAAAGGAGACAAATAACTGATCTAACTTGCGAAAAGATTTGGTTCTATCCAGATAAGATCTCAACTGTCTATGCACGTCCAGAGAATGGAGGTGGCATTCCCCTTTGTTTTGATAGTTGGGGGAAAAAAAGTTAGGTTGATCTCTTGACTTGATGTTGCCCTCTGAAGCAACTTTGGGGACAAATGAGGGATTAGTGCATAGAGCAACTCTGTCCTTATGAAAAATAAGGTATGGGGCTTGATGCATAATCCTTGAAGTTCTGAAACTCTCTTTGCCAAGGTAATAGCTATGAGAAAAGTGGTTTTCCAGGATAAGAATTGAAGATCCACTTTGGCAGCTGGCTCAAAGGGGGCAGATGTTAAGGCCTGAAGAACTAGAGTGAAATCCCAAAGGGGGAATGACTTAACAGGCAGACGGAGAAGGAAAGTACCTTTGAGAAATATTTCGCAAAGTTTTAAAGAAGTCAAAGAAGAGGCAATGAAACCAACATGGTAATTAGAAATGGTTACTAATTGCACTTTAATGGTAGATGAACTGAAACCTTTGTGAAAATTGTTAGAAAGAAAATCCAAGATAAAAGGAATAGGAGCGGAAAAAGGGTTAACTTTTTGTTGCTGGGCCCAGACAGAAAATCTTTCACTTACTAGCATAAATGTTCCTAGTGGAAGCTTTGTGGGCTGCTAAAATGATGTTCTAACAAAGGACGACAGCTCAGGAACTCTAGCCATTATTGGAAGTGGATTAGCCAAGCTGTCAACTGAGACTGACAATGTCTGGGTGAGAGCAACCGGACTGGTGTGAAAGAAGATCCTGAGCTGGATGCAGAGTCCACGGAAGACATAACAGATGAGACCACAGCATGGGAAACCAGACCGAGGCCATAATGGGGCAGTGAGGATGATCTTGCTCTTCAACCTCCTGGCTTTCTGAAGGAATTCTGGAATAAGGAGCAAGGGAGGAAATGCATACAGAAGACCAGGGGGCCAAGCATGAACTAGAGCATCTCTTGGGTATTCCCCTGGTGGAGGAATTAGGGTAAAAAACTTGTTGGACTTTGTGTTGGAAGGAGAGGTGAAGAGATCGCAGTAAGGATGACCCCATTTCTGGAAGATCATGTTAGTCACTGCTGGGTTGAGACACCACTCATGCTGCATCAGCAAGGTTCGGCTGAGCCTGTTGGCTAGAACAATGAACTTCCCAGGAATATGCGTCGCAACAAGAAAATGGTTGGAAGAGATCACCCATTCCCACAGTCTCATGGCTTCTCGACATAGGGGATAGGATCTGGTTCCCCCCCTTGTTTGTTCATATACCTGACTATCTACAGATTGTCTGTCTGGATAGCAATAGTCCTGGTTGGAAGAGAATCCTGAAGTGCCTGCAATGCCAGAAGCACTGCTCTCATCTCTAGGACATTTATATAAAAGTTATTCTCCAGGGCTGACCACGGGCCTTGGACGGTCTGTCCCAGGTAATGCCCCCCACCCCAACTGGGAAGCGTCCATGGTCACCTTGGCTGAGGGTGTAGGAGGTAAGAAAGGACGCCACCACATCAGAGAACGTTTGCATACCCTTGACAATCGAACTGAATGAGAGAGAGGAAGGTCCAAGAGAGACCACTGCACTGACAGGGTCCACTGAAGTACTCTCATATGAAGACAGGCTGTGGGAGTAATGGTAATGGTTGCAGCCATGGACCCCAGAGCTCTAAGGACCAGGTTTGCCTGGGGTGGGGGCACGGAATGTGTAGAATTTTTTATGATATGAAGCTGCAATGACAGGATTCGTTGGGCGAAGAAAGACCTTGAACTGTAAAGTGTCAAGATGTGCTCCTATAAAGTCTAGGACTTATACTGGCTGGAGATGTGAATTTTTCAAGTTGATAGAAATTCCCAAGTGCTGAGCTAGCTGTAAGATGTAATTCCTGGCTAGTTAAGAGTTGATGTCTGGTGGAAGTAGCTATGAGCCAGTCGTCCAGGTACAGGAATACTCAGAAACCTTGCAGTCTGAGATGGGCTGCCACTACTGCCATGACTTTGGTGAATACCCTGGGGGCTGTGGTGAGACCAAAGGGAAATACTCAGAACTGGAAGTGACTGGTTCCCAACCAGAAGTGGAGAAATCCTCTGGAGCACCTGTCCATCTTTATATGGTAGTATGCATCCTGGAGGTCTATGGTGCACATCCAGTCATTCTCTTGTAACACAGGGAGAATGGACTGAATAGTGACCATCTAGAACTTTGTTTTTGGAACTGATTTGTTCAGATCTTTGAGGTCCAGTATAGGTCTCAAGTTTCCCATCTTTTTTGACACCAAAAAGAATCTTGAGTAGATTCCTGATCCGGACTGGTCTTGGGGGACTGGCGAGATGACTCACTCTTAGCAGACCTGAAATTTCCATGGCTGCTGCTCCTGAGATCAGGTGGAACATTGTAGAGGGTTACTCTGGGTCAGGACATAAAATGAATGCTGTACCCTCTGGATATGATGGTCAACACCCAATGGTCTGAGGTGATGGCTTCCCAGGCTACTGGGTGAAGCGATAGATGGCCCCCGACTGCCAGTCGGGAAACCCCTCAGGGATGTGGAAAGGGTTTCACTAAGAAAGGTTCTCAGGAACCCTGGTTTCTTGGACCCCTTCTGCCCCTATGGGGACATCCATTGTTTCCCCCTCAGCCTCTGGAGGAAACCTCTCCATGAGAGTGAAAGGAGGCCAAATTCATCTTTATATGAAACACAACTTCTTACCATGACGCTAATTCCGGAAAAAGGATCTTTGTGGGGTAGCAAAGCGGATCCCTATGGCAGAAAGTGTCTTCCCATCTTTCTCACTCTGGGACTGTGCGCTGTGAATGGACGGACTGAACAAGGCTAATCCATTGAAAGGGATGTTGGAGAATGACGTTTGAAGGGATCAGAAAAATCGCAAAGCTGCATCCGGACATGGCGTCTAGTAGCAATGCCGGAACCGGTTGTCCTAGAGGTTCCTTCTGCAATATGTAAAAGTAGCCTCATAGAGGTGTTGGATATGGCAGTGAGGGTGGCCAGCTTAGAGATAGATGGATCTGTTATCCTGTTCAGGCTTGGACCATGTGGGAGGCTGAGTGATCTCTTTTATTAGATCCCTCTGAAGCCTGGTGATATGGACCAAATAGTTCAGCGCGCTCAGGGCGAAGGTTTCTGAAGAATAAATCCACTTCCCAAATCTGTCCAAAGCCCTAGACTCCGTGTTAGAGGGATGAACAGTGGAACTTTCTTAAGCGAGTTCCTTTTTGGTGGCCACTGTAACCACCATGGCATCGACAGGGATACCCATACACCTGTCTGGTGAAGCATTAAGGGCCTTGTCAGGACAACGGGGTATTGGCTCTACTGTGTCAGGGGGACACCCAGGAAGTAGAAGATCCTGTTCTAAAGGCCTCGAGGAACACTGATTCTTCTGGATTACGGTTTTGGGTAGACCACCCACCTTTATGCCTGAGGATTTCCATGATGTCTCCAAAGGTGACATCATCGGGTGGGGATCTGGGGGACCCTTCTCCTTCCTCAAAATCAGTGTCATTGGTGAGGTACTCTGGAGGCGAGTCCAAGTGCCTCCTGAACTTGTGCTTTCTGTGGGTCTCCTCAGCAGGAAGATCTGGGGAGCTAACGAAAGGCTGTTGGGGTTCCAGTTGTGGAGCAAGGCTCGAAGCCTGAGGAACAGGCAGTCCCTGAGAGGACAGGAGGGATGCCTGCTGCACATACACAGAGGGAACAGACAAGGTATCCAAAGCTGGGAGTTTTGAGGCTCTCACTGGAGTGGAGAGAAAACTCTGCACCACCTCAAATGCCAAAGGAGAGCGAGTACCCGAGGACAACTCCGCTCGAGCCGAATCCACCAGCATCGAAAATCCCCAGGCCCCAATCTCCCCTGGCACCGAGGAGGTTGTCGGAGCCAAACTGTCAAATGCTGAGGCACAGAGAGGTAGGGGCAGATTTGAAAGCCTTGTACCCGATGCCCATCCCTTGGACTTGGCGCCGAATTTGCGGCTCCAAGAGTCTATCAGCACTGAACTGGTTGGAGCCAAAGCACTCAGAGCTTACTGTCGGCATCGAGGTAGGAATACCCATCAGCACCGAGGTCTCAACCCTTGGGAGCTACAGACCAAAGGGTTCTGAAGCAGACAGATGGATTGGAAGAGGAGCCAAAGGTAAGGGTTGGGGTTGGGTGCTCACAGCTCCGTCAAAATCCTGTCTATCTTGACGTCAGAGAAGGAGCGAGAGGACCTGGTGGAAGAAGCAATGGACCTTGGTCTGGAGTGGTGCCTGGGGGGGTGATGACCGGGGAAGTGCAGGCAGGAGCAGGTTCAGGCGAAAACCTTGGAGTGGTTGGACGGGGAGAGGAGCGCTTTCTCTTAAGGGAGGGAGAACAAGAAGCCCTGGAGACAGTAGGCCTCTTATGGGGCCTGTCTTCCTTGGGGCTTGTGCTGGAATCTTTGGATATGGCTGAGCACTCCCAGTCAGATTTGGAGGGAATTTGGCCTCCTGAAGTAGATGCCTGTGTAGAGAAGAAGAGGGAAGCAGGCCCTTGAGAATAAGTTTGTTCCTCCTGTCTAGCAGCACTCTCTGGTTAAAGCCCACACAGATAGAACAGGATGACTCTAGGTGACTAGCATCCAAGCAATACATGCATAGGGTGCGGGTATCTGAGGGTGATATTTTGTGCCCACACCCTGTGCATTTTTTAAAACCAGCCTTGGACATGGCTAGAAGAGAAGGAAAAAAGTAAAGCCTGTCTAAAAGATTTTTTTTTAAGCGAAGAACGCGCTGAAAAAAAGTAAGAAGGTAAGAAAGGTGGAGAAAAGGCAAAAAAAAAAAAAAGAGTTACTCAAAGTAACCTAATAACAATCCCAGGAGGAGCTTGTTTGGAAGCTGCTATTCGAGATGGTGGCAAATGACATCTGAGGTAGTGATGGTGGAGTGGGGAATTGGTGGAAGAGGAGCTCAGTTCTTGGATTCAAGCTATGTAATGTTGCCGAGCTTGGATCCAAACCCATGGTTTGAAAATCAGAAGAAAGCAACATCAGATTGTATAATTAAACCTTTTGAGAAGACTAATACCCCTGCAAATTACAATACAGATAAAACTCCCCTAACAGCAGAGCCAGTGGTTAGGGACTTGGTAACTCTAATAGTAACCTGAACTTTGATCACTATGTGACCATGGTGGTGAGAAAGTCCTTCAATGTGGCACAATTTAGAAGTAAGGGCATGACATCTAGATCTAGCGAGACCATAGTCCCACTACATTCAGCCCTCAGTGGACCAATAATCAAGTACAATGCACCATTCAGCATATACCTGACCACACATCTACAACAGTTGGAGTGGCCACAGAGTTTCACAGGAGTTTACTAGGCTATCGATCCAAAGGTCATTTTAAGCCTAGCTGTTTCATCCCAATATAATACCACAGATACACAAGTCAATACCCAGGATTGCATTTAGTAATGACTGCCCATGTCCAGGAGGGTTGTGGGTGCTATACCCCGTAAGAATTTATGGTGCCCCATCTACTCATCCAGGTTCCTTTTGAACAGTGTCATATAGGTGCTCTATTTCACATGAATTGGTAGCCTATTCCAAAGAAGCGGCAGTTGCTGGGAAACAAATTTGCCCTTCCAGGATGTCCTATTTAAGTCGCAGGTCATATGCAGGTCCCTGGAATGGGTAAGCTCTAGTCCCGTTTGATTTACAGATGTGCAGCAAGTTCATTAGGCTTGGATCTGAAATTGCTTTGTAAGCCAAGCCTAAGTCTCCCCTAAGAAGTCTATACGATATAGAGTACAGTGACAGAGACTTTAGTCAGTTTGTGTAATGCACTTGCTGGAGTTCCTTCATCTTTTTTTATTGTAACGGCTTTCACACAGCATGACGTCATCTTCAGGGATCTCTGTAGGCCTACAGGAAATGTATTCCTTGAATGACAACACGGCACATTTCCCTAGCACACAGCTCATAGGGCAGGCTTCCTCCAGATTGCTGAGAAACATTTCTTTCTTGTGAAACATTTTAGTTGGCTCATGCTCAGTTTCTTCTGGATGAATGAAAATTGGTCCAAAAAAATAGCATCATCCCGAACCCACATTTTTTCAATTCTGTCTATTCGAGGTCTGACTAAACCATGGGACTTTATGTAGACACAATCGCCAGCTTTCAGCCACATGTCATTGTAGTGAAGCTGCTCAAAGTACTGGCAACCAGAATCTCCATTTGGCATGTCAACTGGAACATCTTTTTACTCCTTTTCAAGAACAACAGGAGGTTCATCTGGTTTGCTTTCTTCTTCAGCAACTTCCACAGGTTTATCACTTTCAATTTTATCGGTGTTGGCAAATACAGAGGCGACTCGCACAACTGGCAGGGGAATGTCTCATGAGATAAACTTCACGGAGCTGACCGGCATGGTCCATAACTTAATCTTCTTGAAAGATTTGGTCTTTGCAGAGTACAGTGACTCACAAACGTAGACATCATCACTAGAAAACCCTTCAGGGTGCAGTTTAAAATATTCCTCAACAAACATAACTACACATTTGTCCAGTATTTTGCTGACTGGCACTTTATTATAATAGTGAAAACTTCCTTCTCTAGGAACTTTCGAGTTGCAAGATGGAATGTTTCTGGAGGTCGATAAAACCAGTAGCCATACAGCCATTTCTCAACAGCAGCATCTTCCCACAGCCTCTCAATGCAGACTATGTGAGGCTGTAGCTTGGGTTCAGAAGGTTCCACATATAAATAATCTCCGACATGATACTTGCTGTTCCGGAAGCTGCAGTCTTGGCTATAAGTGCGTTGCAAGACAGAACGGCCAACACTTCCATATGGCTCGTCACTCTTTTTTGTTAAAAACCTCTAAGGTCTCTACAATTGCTGCAGGTGCTTTAATGCTGAACAGGGCATTATATTCAATTATGGCCCTGATTAGTGCAGAGTATAGAAGTGTTATAACCTCCCTTGCTCTTGAGGCGATGTCTTTACTAAGTGTGCCATGTAAAAAGCCTTCTTTACTGCAGTAGACACATGGTGATCAAAATTAAGGTTGAAGTCAACTTGTGATCCCAGATCCCTTACCACTACGTAGGTACATAGGGTATTGCTGTTGATTTGATAGTGTGAAGGGACATGGATTTTGCCGAAGGGGAATGATGATGCATTTCTTTGCATTCAGTTTGCGACTGTGACTAAGACACCAGTTATTGGTCTGTGTAAGCCCCTTCTGGAGCATACTGACATCATTCTGGGAGTCAATAACTGCACCTAGTTTGTAGTTGTACGCAAACCTGGTCAGCCACAACCCCTTAGATTTGGCCCGAACTTCTGAGAAGTATATAGCAAACAGTAGGGCGGGCCCAGCACTGACCCTTGTGGCAACCCACTGGTGACAGGTCTGCTGGTTGATGTGGAGTCACTCACTTCGATAGTGTGTGTCTGGTTTGTGAGCCAGTTGGCAACCCATCTTACAACAAAGGGGTTTACATTCAATTTGCTAGGTTTATTGGTAATGCCTGAGTGTGGGACTGTGTCGAAAGCCTTTTCCAAGTCGAGGTATGCTGTGTGCACAGATTTTCCCTTGTCAATGGCCCTAGTCACATTTTTGAAGAAATCCACCAGATTTAACAGGCAGGATCTGCCCTTGACGAAACTGAATTGGGTTGGATCCAAGGTTTGGAGATTGCCTATGTCTTTATTTATGAGGTCCATGATGATAAGTTCCAAGGCCTTATAGATGAGGTTGGACAGGCTTATGGGTCTGCAATTTCCTGGGTCTGTTGCCAGGCCATCCTTTTGGAGGGAAATAACTGTTGCGGTTCTCCATTCCGCAGGAACAAAGCCTGTGGTTAGGCTATAATTGAAAAGGGTACTCAATGGTGATGCTAGTTCATGTTTTAGTCTGTTTAGAAGACAGCCTGGGATGCTGTCTGGTCCAATAGAGGCTGTGTTTTTTGCCCTGGACAAGGTTTTGATGACCTGCTCTTCAGATATGTAGGGTGGGGTGGGGGAGTTTGGGGCAAGGTTTGTGATACGTTTGGAGGGGATAAGGAAGTGAAATTTTCACCACATCTATCCGCTAGCAGGTTTGCTATCTCTGCAAGGTCAGTGTGTGAGATACTGTTCATCACTAGTTCTGCAAATGCTTGGGTCCTACCTTTTAGGCTATATATGTAGCTGTAAAAGGCCTTATGGTTATCTTTGGCTGTGCTTGCCAAGTTTTTCCTCAAAGATGCCCTTTAGAGGATTTGTCGTCTTACTTGCCTGTTGAGGCTGAAAAGGGTACTTTTCCATTGTTGGGGGCTTGTCTTTGTTTTCTTGGACATCAACTTTTTGCATCTGTTGTAAAGTTTGTTGATGCTGGATGTCCACCATGGCAACTTGTTTTTACTTGGGGGTCTGTTTTGATTCATTCTGGTGCAGCCGAGTCTATACACTTATGCAACTGATTGTACAGGGCTTTAGTGTAAGCTTTTATGTAGTCACCACTTCCAGCTGGGGGTGGAGCTTGGAATGCATTTATACCTTCACCCAATAGGGTATAGTTTGCCATGGTGAAGTTTTTAGTCTGACTTTGCACACTGTGAGCACTGGTGTTAGTGCCAGCTTGAAGGTGACTGACTTGTGGTCAGATTTAATTAATGAGGGTCTGACAGTTGCAGCAGTGTATCCATTTGTCACATTAGTAAGGACCAGATCTAGTATGTTTGTTCCAGGGGATTTGAGTTAAAGTCAAGGAACTTTTGCGCTAGTGAGTTAGAGCCAGAGTACGTTTCCCAGTTGATGGTGGGATAACTGAAATCACCCATAATCAAAGCATTTGGGCATATTTGGATTGACACCAGTTTGGTCAAGTAGGCTTCGTGCACATCGTGAATGACCCATGGAGGGGGATCTATAGCCGGCTATGACTTGAATGGGCATCTTACCCACAGTGACCTGAACTTGGAGTAACTCCACGGAGTTGTCCTAACTAGACGGGAGGTGAATTTATCTGCAATACAGATAGAAACACGCCCTCCTTTGGTTCTCACATGTTTGTTTTGCAGTCTGAAGGTGGGGAAGGCACTGTAGCCTTGCAAGACTGGGGTACTCTGGGGCCTTGAGCCAGGTTTCTGTGACTGCATAGACATCTACATCTTCCAAGTGTTTGCAGGGTACGCAGTTTTTGGTTCAACCTCTTCCTATGCGGACCGCCTCAAAGCCCTGTCCCTGTGCTCAGTCTACTACAGACTACTGAGGGATGATCCATGCCAAAACTATAAAGCATTCTCTGATTCAGCTCTGAAATGCAAACAGCACTAGAATTACCCGAGCTAAGGATGTAAACAACTTCTGTGACAAACAAAACATGCTGGACAGACAGGTATGTCTTTCAAAGATTAACCCTTCTCTGGAACAGATTTACCATTCTTGTAAAGCAGAGCTCTTCCTTAAGCCTATTCAAATGCAATTTGGAACAATGGATGGGAAACTACAAATTCACTCTTGGCTTGTAGCCTGTGTCCCTTACTGATAGGGGAAGGTTGCAGATGCCCTAAGGCACAGGCATATACCAAAGTCGTTCTAGTCCTTGGGTGTTGATAACTGGGAAATTTGGGCATGAATGGCTATGCTTAAAAAGGCTTTAGGCCATTAGTCTAGTAGCCTCCTCTGATCCTAAGCATAGAAAAGTTGAGGTCATCTCCATATCCCATCAGTAATCCATTAACTATTAGAACCTACATGGAAATCTGCAGCAGGAAGCTCAGTGAGAGTAATGGAGCTTGTCTAGCCATTCCAAATCCACAAAAAAGGGGCTCTGATACCAGAAGAACATCCCCGTGGATCTGATGACTCTACAACCATTGCAGTATTAACATCCTTAGGCACGAGAGTAGCACCATTAAGACTGTGGCCAACATGAAGTATAGAATAAAAAGGTGGGTCCAGGGTTGGACTACCTATTTCACTCTCACCAAAGCTGCCAATGTCATAACATCCTGGACCCTCTCAATGGGTAGAATAATCATTACTGGGTAGTGACCAGCTCTGCCACAGTAAGAACCACCTTCTGAGATAGACACAGAGAGGACTTCACCCACTGGAGATCTCCACGGTTTGCAACCATAAGATAGCATAGCCAGTGAAAAAATATCAAGGGGACTCCCAAACAGCTCACTAGAAGACGGTCATTCAAATAGTACAGCACATACATATCTTTCTTTTGCAGTTTCCAACATAATTGCAAGCATCTTCGTAAACACTCCTGGAACAGAAGATAAACCCAAAGAAACAAAAACTTTGTACTGAACATTGTGCCAACCAAAAGAACCTTCTGCATGGACCCTAAACAATGATGTGCCAAAAGGCATCTTCCATGTCTAGCTGCACCATTCATGCATGACAAAGCAGCAGTAAGGGCATAATCTTTTGGAGAGTCACCATCTGGAACATGGCATACCAAATATGTTCAATGAAGATGCTGAGTGTCACGATGGAAGATAAATCTTCTGTTCTCTTCAAACCTTAAAAGAAGTGAGGATAAAATCCTGGCCTCATTCTGAAGGTAAAACCGTCTTCTACAACCCCTTAGAGAAGTACAATGTGAGGCAAGAGTTCTGTGGAGACAGCCAGGTTTCTGAGCAAAGCATTTGTTTGAGATGGTCTTAAAAGCTTTAAGACACAATAGATTATATGTTCAAAATTCACTGGTTCTCTGTGATGCCACTCCAAGGTGGCACAACCTCTGAGAATTATCGCTACAAATGGAAATCCTGAGTGCATTTAGGGAAGTGATAAGTCAAGCTGGTGGAGTTGCCCATCTAGGGGAATTGGTCACTACTGCTAGGAATGGCAAAACTGCCTTCTGCTTGGTAAATCTCCACAATTTGTGAAGGGACTTATTCCTTAGAGGCTGGGTTAGTCTGGAAGAAGCTTTGGAGCTACAGCCATCCAGTATGGCAAGAGCCCTCTCCCACCTTTGGAGGTTCGCAATCAAATCCTTGAATGCCTACTTAAACAGGACACTCCCAAAAAGGGGACACTTAGAATAGCCTGTATGATCTCACCCTTAAAATAAGAGAATTTAAGGGATGCCATCTTGCAGACACAAACCAGTCTGTTGCCCTAGCCATACCACCAGCATAGTCCGAGGGTGTTTCTACACATGCAAGGATAGGTTTCAATACATGAAAAAAAGTGCTATCAACAGATGAGCCAGCAAGTTCTGGTGTGAGATGGACTGGTTGACCCTCCTCAACCCAAGTAACCTGGGCATAATGAACCCAGGAGGAAGGCTGGGGAGAAGAGTAAATTGTCTGAAGTGCAACCAATAAGCACCTGTTGGGGACTAGAATGATGATTTCCAAGTACAAGCTGGCCTCAGGTAAGCTCTGGACGCTTCTCTAGGAGGTGGGCAGTGCTGATACACTTGGATGCATGCATGCATCAAAGTGGTTGACAGGTGTGCATCTCTTAACAGGCTCCATGTTATATATGTTAAGGCAAAAAAAAGATTAAACTTGTTCCATCACTAGCCAAAAGTGAAATAGTGACAAAAATGACTGGCTCAGGGCCAGATTTATATTTGAATAGGCTGATACATAACTGCTCTCTGTATACTTCATCTTCTTACTGTGCTCCAAACACTTGCCTAGGATCATGCACATGATCTTCGTGTTAATCTATGTACTAGGGACTGTGAGCCAGTGCAATTTCACAAGATATGAGAAAATACCTGGAGCTTCTCACTCTAGCATCCCAGAGTAGCTAGACTGGAAGACTAGCACTTAAAGGCAGTACTTTACACTTCCCCAAATAGTAAATATAATATCAGAACTCATCTTGACCCACAATCTGGTAGCTACACAAACACTTTGACAGCCTGCAGTTCACAACACTAAACCCCAAAATTTTCTAAGACAAACATGAGGACTGAAATCTGACGTGCAACTGGCAAAAAAAAAAACAAACTGTCAGGCACTAAGATTAGAGAAACACACACAAGCCTACAGGAGGAATATATATTCCAGATCATGGGAGCTGAAGAGAACTAGAGTCCAGTAAGGGGCTGAAGGAGACAAAATACCAATAGTTTATTTAAGAGGTGGACTCCCAACAGATTTGGGGAGCATTTGTACGCTATGATGGAAAGAATCAGTTTTGCTGTTTGGTGCACTAAAAACAGGGAATAAACCAGCTTACCTCCTACTTAACGTTCTGCTATGACTTGAAATGCTGACTTTCATAAAGGCTTAATTTTCCACTGTTAGTAGTAACAAGCTTTTTTCTGTATGGCTGAAAGTCCGTCAAGAAATTGTTGGGCAAATGTATTACTTATTACTGAAGTGTACAAGCCATACCAGGAAATTGTTGGGAGAATGCTGTTATAAGTGTTAACTTTTAGGCAGTACTGGATAACTAGAAATAGCTATTTAAGGCACACTGACGTTCCGCACTTTTTGTGAAGCAAGTCATTTGCTCTTCCTAGTAGCCGTGTATCTATCTGGGTACCAATATATGGCAAGGTGAATATCAGGTGTGGTTTTCTTGTCACTGGTAAATACAGTGAAAATAGGAAATGCTAGGTCCTACTCCAAACCGGTGACAAGTGGAGTACCCCAGGGCTCAGTCTTAGGACCTCTCCTGTTCGGTATTTACTTCTCCGAGGTGCAAGCAAACACAGGAGGACTATGGCTAACAAAGTTTGCAGAAAACTGCAAACTGGGTGCCATAACTGAGACTCCTGCTGACATAGACCTCCTTCAAAAGGGTCTCACTGAAACAGATACATGGTGCCAAAATCATGGCCTCAAGCTAAATGTCAAAAAGTGCATTGTCCTCCCCTTCGGGAAAAAACAAGTACCTACGAATTACCACACAGGTGGCAGCTCACTTAGCACAGAGTGTGTGATGAGAGACCTAGGGACCCAGGTGGACAGTAACCTCTCCTTCGATAACCACATCGCTAAGGTGGTTAGAAAATCCTTCTACATGGCCCACCTTATCACAATGGGATTTGCATCTAGAAAAAAAAGGAAGTTATTGTCCCCCTCTACTTATCACTCATTAGACCCATTATTGAGTACAATGCCCAATTTGGGATGTACCTTACTAGACACCTGCAACAACTGGAGAGGCCTCAAAAATACCTCACTACGAGGATAACGGGCCTAAAACAGATGCCCTATGCCACCAGGCTAAAAAAACTTCAACTGTACTAGGTTGCATACCGACTACTCGGAGGTGATGTCTGCCTGACATACAAGGCTATGTCATACCCCGAATTGCTGGAAATGCTCCACCTAAGGAAAACCCAATCTACCCGAGCTACATGCTCTAGGGACCTTAACCTAACCTCTACAATAAACAGAACTTGTTGGAGGGACAGATTCATGTGCCAGAGACGCCCCCTGCTCTGGAATAAGGCCCCCATATATGTGAGGAAGAGCTCCTCATTAGCGCTCTTCAAGAAGAATCTTGATGAGTGGATGGGGGACAGAAAATTCACCCCGGGAATCACTTCTGCGGCCCTGCTCGACAAAGGCACAGGTAACTAAATCACATGGGAGGCGCAAGCTGAAACATTTTGGCTAGGCTTAATTATGCCCTAGGGCCAATAGCCTAGTACCTACCTATGAACCTATGGTCACTAATGTTTACTCAACAAATTAATTTAGTAGTATGCAATGATGCTATGTTGGCTGAACAGGATATGTAGAGAGAAAACTGAAGAGCACTAGTGTATGCTTGATTGAATGTGATGTGTATCTTGCATACAGCATCTGAAGTGAGTTGCCCATGCAGTTCTGTGGTGTTCACTAGTGGTTGGTACCACCTGGAAAATGTGTTGGTGTGTGTCTTTGCCCAATACACTTCTGTGATATACATATGAATGCCCACATTCATATGATACAGAGGCTTACTGAGATTTAGTGCTATACCTTGTAATACCACTTCAATAAGTCAGTCACGTGAGCCCTTGCTTGTTAGATATGTTAGGAGTTAGGACTGTGGCACACTGTACTAAAAGGCAATTAGGTAATCTTGGATACAGCAGCCCTAGTCACACAATCAGCAAGCATGGTGACAGACAAGAACCAAAAAAGGATCGGGGGGGGGGGCAATAAAGTATATGGAGATCTCCAAAAGAAACCTGAAGTCACACATCAAATGAAACAATAACATCAGCAGTAAAAAGATTTGTAATGATGCACATCAATTAATTTAGTTCAGAACAGCATCCTGTCAGACAAGAAAACAAGCTTTAAAACCCATATTAGGTGCATTCACAATTACATATTTCCTCTCTAGCTGTACACACATTCTACCATCTCAGGACACACAGGAACGGCTGATTGAATTCTACAGTGCAGCATACTTTAGGTCACAGCAGAGAAAATCCAGTTTATACCACATATTTACAAACCTTTAAAATTGCCCAGTTTGCAGTTCTAGTGTATTCTATCTTTGCATCAGTCATTATGGCTTTAATTCCAAGCTGCAAACACATCTCAGCTTGATGGATGGGAAAGTGGAATCTTAAATGTGTAGTTCTAATACAATATTATCATACATCATTTCAGCAGCTGTTCTGATGATTAAATGTAAAAGATTACAACTCAACTGCAAGGTCTTTGTGATTCATATCTACTACTGATACAAACATGCCTTGGTAATGTAATTATTTTCTATATAAAAAAAAAAAAATATATATATATATATATATATATATATATATATATATACACACACATTCCTCTGACTGTACTTGTTCCACTGGCACAGTACAAACAGCATATGATTAAGGTAAAGTATATTCAAGTTTTTTTTTTTGTAAATCAAGTATCTCTTTTTATACCTCCTTCTCTTCCTGTACATGTATATATATATATATATATATATATATATATATATATATATATATATATATATATATATATATATCCTTTTGTATGGCATTGATATCTACAAAGTCCTCATCTTTTACCACAAAAAAATTAGAAGATGAACCTTGCTTTTGTGTGCAAATCTACAGCTGCATTAGCATGGATATGATTTCTCACACACTGGCCTTTTGATGAAACACCTCTGCAATACCAGCTTGTCACCTTATACTGCAATTTCACACACTGGCTACCATGTTATTTGTCCCAAGAGCTCAGTTTCTCATTGCACTAATGAGGGAACACCTGTTAGAGTGGAGAAATCTGAACCGTGTTAGCTACCAGCCACTCTCAAGGGAGTCTACCTATTGAGAACTGTCATACTAACCTCCATGCTGTCTGAGTTGAGTAGTCTGGCTGCAGCAGTGATAAAGTCCCCAACCAGCATAGTAAAGCCAGGTAAACCCAAGAAGAAAAAATGGGGAGAGCAGTTCCTGATAATGATATTCAAGATATCCTGAAAAACAAATGAAGAAGGCAATTAGCAAGCTTTCAGGAATGTAGTATCTAGAGCAAAAACTGTTATCTTTATTATAAGCAAGTTTTCTACATGTGACTAAAATAAAATAGAGAAGAAAGATGCAGGTGTTTTTCAGACTCCAGGAGTCTGGGCAGTGGCCCTCTGGAATAAAGTAAACGACCCATACAAGGAGAAATGATCAGTAAAACTGTTTCCATTCACTGTCTGCCTGGATTCAAATCTTAGATGAAACGTTAAGTAAATGGAGCTAAATCATGCCCCATCTTTAATTATTAGAGGTCACTGCAATCAACTGCTTTTGGGCAAATGTTGTGGGACGAGCAATAAAAAATCAGTTACACTAGTAAGATAACAGAACCCTTGGAATCTGGCTTCATACCACGGCCGAAACCCTTGAGACACCAGATGACTAAATTTAACATCAACACCATAGATGCTAATTGTGGTCTGAAAGGATGCTTTTTTTTTTTTCCATTTCCCATATGACATAAGCCACAGATCTGCAATAAACACACCAGTCTAATTAAGGTAGTACTATTCTCTACAAAGATATTTTCAAACGGTGCACATCATTCAAAGGAAAAAAAAATGTTTACTCTTCTGAAGCTCTGTACAACCAACACTAAGTGCAGTCAAAAGTAGTATGGATAACATTTGCTGCTGTACAGTTACACATGGAAGGATAAACACTACAGGGCATATTCTTCACACATGCATTGTATTTGTACCCAGCAATAAAGATCTTGGTATTATGATGTTATCTCTATGCAAGCAAAAATGCTAATGTTAATTTCACACAGGAATTCCATGCATAATGTTTGCTTGAAAAATATACAAACTATGGTAACAGAAAATTGTTACACTTAGAATACTTGCAATGTGGTCTACATTGCAAACCTGGCTATGCGGAACACACAGGATCTGGAGTTCAAGCTGAATGACATATGACAGAGTGTATATTACTGCATACATTTATAAGACATCTCATCTAGCAGTGCAGACTTTAAAAGGCATGACTCAACTTCCCTCCAGCACTGGCTTGTTATGAAGAGTGGCAATTTCTAAAGATTTCTTTTTGTGAACATTCTGTGCAGTTCTCAAAAACAACAAACTGAGTGAGATCTGACTATTCTGTATTAATGCACAATCTGTAAAGTGATTCTGCAAACAAATCACAAAAATGTAGTCCCATAAAACAAAATGAGTAAATGCATTTTACATCTGCTGGTAGCTATTTTTATAAAGAAAAACATGCAAGTAGCTGGGAAGTTTCCTAAATACTGTCTGATATAACTGTCCTCACTGTCACATAAGTACACAAATACATTTGGTGGGATCCAACAATAAAAGTGAATGTTAGTTCCCCATTTCTGTGTGTGTATATGTTAACCAGGTTAAGTGAGCTGGTTGTCTTTCAGACCATTTTTCGGCATGACATTGTCAAGACTAAAGACACATACACGTAAAGTTTAGTGTACGAATCAGCAAGTATAGGGGAGGAAAAATGCTTCCAGAGTGCCCAAAGAAATTCTTACATCACAGGAAGAACAAACAAGTAGACTCCATAAACTATCCAGAGGTCATGCCTGTAATCTGCTTCTAAAGACTACATCAGAAAATCAAAGTTGGGCATAACAGAGGCTTTATGATGCAGACTAAAATCCTTGCTTTGCCTCACTCCCATTGACTGACAAGACATGCATACCCCACTACTGGCAACTCCCCTTCCAAAAAACTATACTATACATTTCAAAGACTAAATCATGGCACATGCAGTTATGAGGCAAACATATTGAAGACTGAGTGCATTTCAATCTCCCTACTTACATCAGGAAAAGATTATAACAGAGTTTTTACTTCACTTCACTTTCTTCTGGACTCCTCTACACTGGCTATTTTTCAGCAACCTTCTACTGCCTTACTCAGACAATTTTCTCTAATAAAGCAACAGGCATGAACTGACTGGTTACTGGGCTGCAGCCTGGGGGGGGGGGGGGGGGGGGTTGCTCTGTTTTACTTTCTGATCATTGTTTTCCTCCAAGGAATGATCTTTTTTTGTATATACGAAGTGATAACTCACACCTACAGACCGCAATTACCATAATACCTCTCACCCCCCACTCCCCATCCCCCACCACAGAGAATGCCAGCTCATGTAAACTACCCAGCTTCTTCTGGGAGTCAGGCTAACATACTCATGGAGTCTCCAATACAAAAATTGAATAGGAGAGAACATGCAGATTTTTTTACTGTATCAGTTTAAGAGAAGATTCTCCTTGAAGGATCTTTGGCTAGGTATTTCATTTCCACCAAGTGGAATTCATATTTTCTCATGGATGACAACATACCAATGCCAGCAAACAAACACCATGGAAGTATGCAGACATAACTGCATATGTTTCCACAAGATCACATCCACACACTACTGCACACCCTTCTGCAAATCAAAATTTAACAACAGTGCCCGGTTCTATGGCAAAGAATGAATCCCTGAGGTGGTATACCAGAGCTTAAACAGAGGTTTGGGTGCTGGAAGAGCCAAACATGAGAGGATAAGAGGTGAACAGCATACAGCTTGCCAGTCATGGGGAAGAGTGTGGTGGTTCCTGGCAAATGGCTTGGTTTGTTGTGTGCTAGCAGAGGCTTGTATGAGCAGACAGATGGAATAAAGGATGCCATAGGTGGCTGCTACCCAATCTAGTGACTGGAGCCTTGTTGGGAGAGTGCGAAGGAATGTATATCCATGCATGAACTGAAGGGTATAGGTTGTCCCTACTTTGAAGCAGGTTTTCACATCACCACAAGATGTAGGTCTACACCTTACAGAAATGCCTTCATCTGGCAGGACATGGGGAGGACACAGAAAATAAATTAAGCAATGGGTTTTTACATTACATTATTAAACAAGTGACAATAATGACAATAAGAACAAACACTTGGGCAACTTAGAGAGGTCACAAGCATCTGCAGCTGATGGAAGCCACACTTACCAAAAGCTGGGTGCACAGCAGGTATAACTGATCCATCAAGGTGGTTCTATCTTAGACCAAATTCAGCTGTATCCCAATGACTAGTAGTTATTTTTAAGGATTCTCCTTAATGAGCCCTCCAATGAGCTGAATCCCAATCAGTTATCACAAAAGTGGAAGGAGACACAGGACTGTGCAAGTACATTGCTAAAGGCAGCTGAGTACTAATTTACACAAACTATGGATGAAATAAGTGCAAGTGTGCATGTGGCCAAGTCACACATCTGCTAAGGAGACATTAGTGAAGTAATCAATTGAGGCAGCCACTTCTGGTGGTGTGGGCTTTTGGTGAGTAGGCGGCCAGGTGACGGATGTTAAAATACAATGTAGCTGGCAACCCATTTAAGAAGAGACTATGATGAGACTATGAAGCGTGCCCTCTTTTTCCTAATTTCTGCTGCCACAACAGAAACTTGAAGATGGATGGACTAGTCCAAGGATACTTCAAAACCATCTTTGGGAGCTGATATAAGCTAATCCTGAGGGGGCAATTTATCCTACAGTCCCCTACACATGAGGGCTTGAAGTACTGATATCCAATGTAGCATGGTAAAGGCCACTAAGAAAAGTGATCTTCAACACATGAACTTCAATGCCACTTAGCTAGCAGGCTCAAATGTCAGCTGACTAAAACTTAATTCAAAAAGTTCAAATTCAGCCTAGCACCGTGGTGCTGACAGATGGAACCCTGACTATGACCCAGGCAAGTGGGGTTCAATAAGTGTCTCTGGCCTGGACAGAGATAGGGACAGATGAAGAGGAGCGGTTTGTTTGCCTTTCATGGGGGGAGGGGGCAGAGCACACTTGAGGGCATATTGAGAGGTGCAATCACCATGGTGGAGACTGGGAAGACCACTATTTGTTCTTTAGGAGGAGGAGCATGGCTGCCTGGAGGGAACGTCCATTGCCGAAGTAAAGGTAAGTACTGTGTTGTCAGCCCACTGCATGCCCCTTCCAGGCACATCACTTAGTGCATGCAAGGGAGGTAGGGCATAAAACAGAAAATCTTTTGCCCATCCTGAAGACTGTCTGAATGATGACCCCTTCTGTTCAACCCCATCTTGGTGATGTGGAACAAATGGACCAACAGGGAAGGCCAGGACTGATGTCTGACAGCAGGGGGTTGAAGGGAAGAAAAAAAAAACAGGAAGATCAAATTCTATGGAGGGCTCTTGAAAGAGGCCAGAACTGCAGCACTTCTTTTAGGAACTGCATAACCAACCAGTGCTAAAGTAAGCCACAATCCTGTCCTCCAGAAATACAAGATGCACAGAAACAGCCAACATACATACCCTGTCCATGGAATAAATGGTGTTCAAAACATATTACCTGCAAACGAACTGGCTGACTGCTACAAGGTACATTTTGAGGCTGCACTGGCTACTAGAAACATTTCCATAGGAAGACATACGCCTGAAAATGGAAAGTTTCCTAGCAATAGTCACTTCTGACACCCTAAATGGCAAATATGGCAGGATCAAGGGTCTACATCAGCAGCCAGAGTCTAAAGTGCAGCCAGTTCTCTTCCCACATCGAGGAGGGGGAAGAGACATTCTTAGCTAGGACCAGAACTGATTTCCTGCACTATTAGGGACCTTTCAGCCTGAAACCATACCCTTCTTAGCTACCAACAGAAGACAAGAACTTTGCTAACTTTCCCTTGACCTTTAAAGTAAGACATGGAATCAGTGTGAATGCATAATAAAAGAACTTTCTTTGTCATGGGAGAGACAAGTCATCCAACTCTGTTCATCTCTCAAGTGGCAAATAGATGAGTCTCTGCACTGTTCCATTCCTGGAAGGCCATGAGCAGGCACAGCTTCTGAATTTACAAATATGGGAGAGGAATGGAGACTGCTCATAGCATCTGCCAACTCATTTACCTTCCAGAAGTGGGCCATGGATACTGTTGCATGTATATAGTCCAGTACTAGAACAGCACATAGTCTTTTAACAGGGCCAAGAGAACATTCTTCTAAAGGCGCTTAGCTTTACAAAAAATGATTTATCTAGCAGATCTTCAACCGACTGATGTGGAGTTCTCTCATACTGTTAGACCCAATACCTGCATCATGTGGAAGCTTAGGGGGGCTTCCCAACCTGAAAGAAAAGTGATGTTATCAGAATCTCTAATTGTTTTAACCACAGAAGAATAGCTTCAGAAAACAGAAACAGCAGCTTGACACCAAAAACAGTTGTATGAAAAGAAGAGTAAACCCTGAAGTCACTGCATCTCACAGTTCACAGCAACCTTCACATCTTCAGGCATGCAAAATGTTTACTAGGCAACATATCGACTACATACATTATTGACAACTGTCTCTGCTGTCTCAAACTATTGAATGCACTGCAAATCAAGTGCAAGAGTTATCAAGTGGTACTAGAATTACTCTTACCTTCTGAATGAAGTTTTATCTTTGGTGCAGATTGCTCATCTGGGGAGTTGGTATATTTTAAGTTAAAAGGTGTGGGGTGTAACCCCCATGTTGGCAGTGTGGGAGGCAAAACATCCTCACAAAATAACTGGTTTTAGTGTGCTACTTTAGAGGTGGTTTGCAGCTTGCAAAAGGAAGTTGTGCACTTTTCTTTGCAATTGCTGCAGTTTTGTTTTATTTTTTATTCAACTATTTGTGCGGTCAACATACCAGCATCAGACAAAATCTGTACAGAAGTAAAGGCACATCAGCCACTGATTCACACTGCAAAGTGCACAATGAAGATCATGACAGCCATAAAGCCCAGCAGGATTTAAACCTCCTTTTTCAACTCAGGATACTGAAATTATAATCCTCTGTGCCTTCTCTAAAGACGAAAACAAAAGACATCAGGCAAAGAAACTCTGCAACAATAAAAAAAACTACATGTGACATTCAAGAGAGGAATTTTTCCAGTGTATAGTCACTGTCATGACTGCATCCAAGAAATGGCACACAAAAGAGGAATCTGCAGAGTACTTACATAGGGTTATTACAATTCAGTAATTAACATTCTTCTATTGCAAAACTCTATGCAAAATGACCAAAACCTTGCTAAAGAAAACCCAAACAACACACTGCATTGTAAGTCATGCAGATCCACCAGAGCATCTCTAAGAAATCTCCTATGTGCTTATTAAACACACAGATTTCTTATCATGCAAAACAGAAGCAGAATATTATAAATCAAAGTAGAAAGGGATGAAGATTAAATGGGGGGGGTCTTAAAACATTACGAGAGAACAAGACTTTGGATGCAGGCTCTTAAGGAGAGCCACCACCAAACATGCAAGTGCATATACATATGCCCCAGCCCCTAGTAACTTCTGTCCAGTGAAAGCTTCCGAGAACTTTGCAACAGCAAGGGCATGATCTAAAAAAGAAAGTTATGTACTTACCACAATGTTCCATGTGTATTGCCCATCTCTACCTTTACTCTCACTGATGGGTTGGATCCAATGTGTCAGATCTGTCTCAGCCTTTCCAAAAGCTTGAGGTATTCAGCAAGGCTCGTGGGCATCCTTTCCTACCCATAGTGCAGTTCCCCAACTTCCTCAGATCTTGTTTGCCCACCGTGAAAACATAAAATGAGCAAAAACTTATTTTATATGGAATAATACCTAAAGTTCATACATTTATAAATGAACCAAAGGCAGCATTTCTGAGGCTATGGAGATCCATCAATCCAATTACTACTCAGTCTCCCAGGAGTATAGGAAGGGGACATGGATGGTGGGATGTGAGAATAAAGGTCAAGATGGACAACACACATGGAATGCTATAGTAAGTGTATAACTTCTCTGTGTGTTCTTGTCAGTCTCGCCTTTATTCTCACTAATGGGACCGCATCCCAAGCAATCTGACTCTTGGGTGGCTCATGGGAGTATATTCCTCAGAACCATAGAATCAAGAGAGGCTCTACTCCTGGAGGCCAAATCTAGTTTGTAGTGAGCAATAAAAGTATGAGGTTTTGCCCACGTAGCTGCAGCGCAGATATTACCCAGGGGGTAACCTTGTTTGGAAAGCTGCGGATGTAGCTATTGACCTGGTGGAGTGTGCTTTAACAGGGAAAGGAAGAGGTCATTTTTTAGAGCTGTAGATGTAGGATATATAAAAAGTGAGCCACCTAGATAAGGTATCTTTTGAAACTGGTTGACCTTTTTTAATCTCAGATTAGAATATAAAGAGTTGATCTGATTTCCGAAATTCTGTGGAATTAAAAGCATAACTATGTATGTCCAGAAGAAGCAGAGAGTATTTACCTTTGTTTTGGTAATTTGGGAAGAAAACTGGCAGCTCAATAGATTGGTTTAGGTTACTTTCTGACAAAACTTTTGGAAGAAAGGAAGATGAGTGCATAGGGAAACTCTGTCCTTATGAAAACCAGGTATGGTGGCTTGACAGACAAGGCTTGCAGTTCTAAAACTCTTCTAGCTGAGGTAACAGCCACTAACAAGAGTGTTTTCCAAGATATAGTTTTTAAATCACATGTGGCAGAAGGTTGAAAGAGGGGAAAAATGTTTCTTAATATGAAATTTAGATCCCCGGGAGTAGTTGCATTTTTGTATGGGAGTCTTGTCGTCGTTCCTTTCAAAAAGGCTTTACAGAGCATGTGCGACATAATCGTAGAGTCATTTTCTCCCACAAGAAAATTTGAAATTGCTGCCAGTTGAGCTCTAATACTAGAAGCAGCAGCTCCATCATGAAAGAGTTTCACTAGAAATTCTAGGCTAGAATTTATGGGTGCAGAAAAAGGATCTAGCTGATTATCACTCGCCCATATTACAAACCTATTCCATTTACTCTTGTACAATCTTCATGTAGAAGTTTTATGGGAAGACAGCAAAATATGTTTTACTGGGGAGGAAAGGAGAGGAAACCTGGTGATCAAGGGAACTGGAGCAGCCAAGCTGTCAATTTGAGGTTGTGTAGGCTGGGGTGTACCATTCCTGAAGTGTGACACAGAAGGTCTGGAGCAGGATCAAGAATCCATGGTTCATCCAGAAGAGGAGGCTGAAGGAAGGGAAGCCAGATTTGATGAGGCCAGTAGGGGAAATCAGGATTATTGTAGTCTCTAACAAACTTGCTTTCTGTATCAGCTTGGGAATCAGAGGAATTTGAGGGAAAGTGGACTCCAATTGTGAACAAGTGCATCCCTTAGTGACTCCCACATGGGAGGGATCAGCGCAAAGTAGCTGCTGCATTTGGCATTGATGGGTGATCCAAAGAGACTGCAGCAAGGCTGGCCCCATTTTCGGAAAATCTCTTCCACAACTTTGTGATTGAGGGACCACTCATGCGGCCATAATACGGTCAATTTGTCTGCAATCACGTTGGATTTCCCCGGTATGCACATTGCAATCAGAAAATGGTCGGAGGCCATTGGCCATTACCAAACCCTTAGAGCATCTCGACAAAGGGGGTAAGATCTGGTTCCTCTTTGTTTATGTACCAGATTACTGACATATTGTCTGACTGAATTGCTATCGTTCCTAGTGGTGCTTGCACTGCCAAGAGCACAGAACTCATCGCTAGCATGTTTGTGTGCAAATGAGCCTCTTGTTCCTGCCAGATGGCTTGGAGGGTCTTCTCCAGATAATGCCCCCCCCCAATCTGGAAAGCATCTTTGGTCACCATGGCTTGGGGTTGAGAGGGGATGAAGGGATGGCCTTGAGATACCAAAGGAGAGTGAATCCACCACTTCAGATCCTTTTTGCAAGAGTTAGTTATGAGGATTGTGTGTGACATTGGAAGATCTAGGATTAACCACTGTGCGGAAAGTAACCAGTGAAGTATCCTCATATGCAGGTGAGCTAGGGGAATAAGTATGATAGGTGCTGCCATCTTCCCCAGAACCTGAAGCACTAATTTTGCAGTTGCTCGTGTCTACCGGATTAGCAGTTTCACATGCAAGTGGAGATCGTGCACTCCGTCATAAGGAATTCTTGCTTATCGGCATAGCTGTATTAATCTCTGCTCCTATAAACATTACATTTTGACATGGCTCTAGAGCAGATTTACCGTAATTTATGGTAATGCCCAGGAAGGAGCAAAGCTGAAGTGTATATTCCCTGGCTTGTAGCAGGAGATGCCTGGTCGGGGTGGTTATGAGCCGGTCGTCCAGATACGGAAACACCTAGAATCCTCGGCACCTCATGTGAGCTGCCACTACTGCCATGTATTCGGTGAACACCCTGGTGATTATAGTGAGACCAAAGGGCAGAGCTTGAAACTGTTAGTGACTGGCTCCTAGCCAGAAGTGCAAGAACTGCCTGGATTGCCTTTCCATTCAAATGTGGTAGTACGCATCCTGAAGGTTTATAGAGCACATCCAATTGTCTTTTTGCAGGAATGGAAGTACTGACCGCAGTGTTACCATCTGGAACTTGGTCTTTTTCACAGATTTGTTTAGTTTGCTGAGATCCAAGATTGGTTTCCAGTCCCATTTTCTTTGGAACTAAAAAGAGTCCCGAGTAGGTTCCGGATCCTCCCTGGTCTGCCGGGACTTCTTGAATGACTCTTTTTATTAGCAACTTTAGAATTTCTAATGTTGCTTGTTCCTTTTGACTGGGTGGAATGTCTGGAACTGACTTGTTTATGGGAGTGGGGAAGAAAGGAATTATATATCCCCTGGATATTATGTCCTATACCTATTTGTCATTTGATATCTTTTGCCAGGTTTCGAGGTGCACAAACAATCATGCCCAGACTGCCTACAGAGGTAAGCAGTCGGGCAATCCTTCAGGAGCCCTGAAAGGGAATGCCAAAGAAAGATTCTCTGGAGCGCTGATCCTGGGGGCCTCCTCTGCCGTGAAGGCAGAGTCTTCCATTATTGTTCCAAGTCTGCCCCTGGAGGCACTCCTACCTTATGTGTCCTGATAAGACCTCTGTGATTTCTTGAACCACATCTTTCAATTACCTCTCTGTCCCTTTGCGAATGGTATGGTAGGTGTGGAAAAATGTACTCCAATGGCAGAGAAGGTCTTACCTGCCTGTTCACACCTGGTCAGCGTTTCTTTTACTTTAGGCCCAAAAACAGATGAGCCATCAAAGGGGGTATTAATGAAGGGCTGTGCAAAATCTCAAAGGCAAATCCATGCCTGTCTCCTAATAGAGATGTCTGAACCGCCACCCTACTTGCTCCATCTGCTGCATATGAAATGAGTCTCATGGACAAGTTGACAATCGAACTGAGGGTAGTGAGCTGTGCAAATACCCTTATCCCCCCACTGCATTAGCAACAGATTCTTGGAGGGAGTGTGGTAGTTCCTTTAACCGGTCTCTCTGTAGTCTACTGAAATGAGTCAGGTAGTTCAGCGACCGTAAGGTAAATGTCGCTGACAAAAAGACGCAGTTCCCATACCCATCCATAGTCCTGGAATCCTTATCAGGAGGATGGATACAGGAACTGGTCTCGGAAAGTTCCTTTTTCATGGGTGCTGCCACGATCATGGCATCAACTGCTAAACCTTTAATTAGGTAACCATAAGCCTGATCCTTTGGTGCTGTGATATATATGTTTGGCCTCCTAGGAGTGGGTTTCTATAGAATCTGGGGTCTCCCAAGCCTTCTCAGAGATGAATTCAATATGCTCACTGGAAGAAGGGGTCAAAAAGGAAGTTATGTACTCACCATAATGTTCCATCTTTGTAGTTAAACTTCATTTTCTGCAACCTGTGGGTATTCGGATCCATAGCGGATCCGAGCCGGCAACTTTTTCCAAGCATCTGCTCCAAGCTCCTCCCTCACCCATAATCCCTCACATCTCCTACCTTCCCTCAGATCGCGTTTGCCACTATCCAAACTATCAGCAACTTACTATCATCACTAACCTACAACAGGTTCGGGGGAAGGAGGGCGGGACGGTTGCAGAAAATGAAGTATAACTACTCAGATGGAACGTTATGGTGAGTACATAACTTCTTTATCTGAAGTAGTTAACTTCATTTATCTGCCACTGTGCGAGTCCCCAGCTACCAAAACACCTGGGAGGCCCTCATGGAAGGATATTCCTGAGCACCGCAGAGCCAAAGGATGCTCTCCCTCTAGAGATCAAATCCAACGTATAATGAGAAATGAATGCATGTGATCTTGCCCAGGTTGCTGCTGCAGATATCATCCAGTGAAACCCTAGACCAAAAGGCAGCAGAAGTTGCCACAGATCTGGTAGAATGAGCTTTAAGAGGACAATGCGGGGACATACCTTTGTCCTTATAGACTTGCAGTATACACTGTGTAAGCCATCTAGCTAAGGAGAACTTGGATATGGCTTTGCCCAAAAAGGGTCTAGAAAAGGACACGAACAACTGATCAGACTTATGAAAGGGTTTAGTTCTGTGTAAATAGAAACAAAGCCATCTATGAACATCTAGCAAATGCAGTTTATATTCACCCTTGTTTAAAAATTTGAAAAGAAAACAGGCAGGTTAATAGTCTGATTAATGTTGGATTCAGAAGCAATCTTCGGTAAGAAGGAAGGGTTCGTGCGAAGCAAGACTCTGTCTTTATGAAAGATCAAGTAAGGGGGCACGGCAGACAAAGTTTGAATCTCATAAACTCTCTTGGCTGAAGTAATGGCCACTAGGAAAGCTGTCTTCCAGGATAAGAACTTAAAATCAACTGACGCTGCAGGTTCAAAGGGAGGAGCAACTAATGCCTGCAGAACTAGGGTAAGGTCCCAAGGAGGAACCGAGTCCTTAACTGGAGGGCGTAAAACAACGGTGCATTTCAGAAAAGCTTTACACGGTCTCAAAGAGGCCAGAGCATTCATATTTTCGCCGACATGAAAATTAGAGATGGCCACCAGATGCACTTTTACTGTGGAGGAACTAGCCCCTTGTTGGAAAATATTGGCCAAAAACTCCAACACAGCAGGAACCAGGGCTGTAAAGGGATCTAGGTTCCTCTGAGAAGCCCAAATAAAGAAGCGTTTCTATTTGCTGTGGTAAATCTTCCTAGTGTAAGCCTTGTGGGATGCCACCAGAATAGCCTTTACTGAAGATGACAGACCGGGAGTCCTAGCAATCAGGGGAACTGCAGCAACCAAGCAGTCAGCTTGAGGCTGTCCAGGTCGGGTGGACAGATGCCCGAGGGATGAGAGATGAGATCTGGGCAAGTATCCAGAATCCGAGGAGGAGTTAGAACATGAGACCAGAGAAAGGGGAACCACACCTGACGAGGCCAGAACGGGGCAATGAGGATTACTTTGCACCCCAGTCAGCAAGCTTTCTGAAGAAACTTCGGAATAAGGGATAACGGGGGGTAAGCATACAGTAACCCGGGAGGCCAAGCATGGACGAGAGCGTCTCTGGGGAAGTCCCCTGGTGAGGGGATCAGAGTGAAGAACTCGCTGCACTTTGCGTTGGAAGGAGATGCAAAGAGATCGCAGCAAGGCTGACCCCACGCAAGAAAGATCTCCTCCGCTATCGACTGTTTCAGAGACCACTCGTATGGCATTAGAATAGCCTGACTCAATCTGTCTGCTAGAATGTTGGAGCGTCCCGGGATGTGCGTTGCAATCAGAAACAGACTGGTGGAGATCGCCCACTCCCACACTCTCATAGCCTCGCGACAGAGAGGGTAAGATCTGGTTCCCCCCTGTTTGTTGATGTACCAGACAACAGACATGTTGTCTGACTGAATTGCAATCTCCCCCGGGGGAATGACAGCATGAAAGGCTTGCAACGCTAAAAACACTGCCCTCATCTCCAGAACATTGATATGCAACCTGGTCTCGGTCTGGGACCACGTGCCTTGGACCGTCCTCCCCAAAGAGTGCCCCCCCACCCGAGCTGGGAGGCATCCGTGGTCACTGTGGCTTGGGCTGTGGGTGCTATGAAGGGTCACCCTGCCAAGATTTCCGGTGACTGTTGCCACCAGAGAAGAGACGTCTTGCAGGCTCTGCTGATTTGAATTGGACAGTCCATGGGGAGGTCTAGCCAAGACCACTGTACTGCAAGGGTCCACTGAAGTACCCGCATGTGAAGGCACGCATAGGGAAGGATTGAGATTGCTGCGGCCATGGAGCCTAAGGCTCGGATAACATCGCCTGCCATTGGCAGCCTGGGGCCAAGGATCGCTGACACATGGGCCCATAGGCTCTGGACCCTGTCTCGAGTTAGAAAGACTTTCAATTGTAGGGTGTCCAGCCTTGCCCCTATAAATTCCAAGATCTGTACTGGGTTCAAGAGGGACTTGGAGACATTGATGGTAATCCCTACGTTGAATGCAAGAAGCAGGAAGGAGTCTCTGGCCATGCAAAGAAGATGCTTGGTGGCAGCCGTGAGAAGCCAATCATCTAGGTAAAGAAACACCTGAATTCCCTGAAGCCTCAGGTGAGCCACTACGACTGCCATAACCTTGGTAAACACCCTGAAGGCTGTGGTGAGACCAAAGGGTAGGGCTCTGAACTGGAAATGATTGTCTCCCAGCCAGAAGCAAAGGAATCTCCTGGAGCTTCTGCGAATTTTGATATGGCAGTAAGCGTCCTGGAGGTCTATCGAGCACATCCAGTCGCATTCTCGGAGATAAGGTAGAATGGACTGCAGGGTGACCATCCGGAATTTCTGCTTGGCTGCAGTCAGGTTCAGGATTGACAGGTCCAACATGGGCTTGAGGGCCACCATCTTTTTTGGCACTAAAAAGAACCTGGAGTAAATGCCTAAACTGGACTGATCTGAGGGTACTGGTTCGATGGCTTGTTTGCGAAGCTGCTTTGAAATCTCTTGCACTGCCACCTCCCTTTGAGCAGGTGGAACATCCGGGAAGCGCTTTGGTTGGACGGGAGGGGTAACGAACTGAATGGAGTAGCCTCTGGATATTATATGAAGCACCCAACAGTCGGCCATAATGGACTCCCAAGCCGTTAGGTGCAATGATAATCTTCCCGCGACTGTCTCCAAAGTAGGACAGTCGGGCAATCCTTCAGGGCTGCTGCGTGGGTCTGTCCGAGAAGATCTCCCTAGACCCAAAATTCCTCGGCCCCCCCTCTGCCTCTGGGGCGGCATCTGTCTTGTCTCCCTCTGCCTCTAGGGGACGAGTTGTCCTGAGAGTCCAGGGAAAACTGAGATTTTTCAGAACCACATCTTCTTTTACCCTCTCTGATTCCTAGAAAAGGATCTTTGAGGGCTAGAGAAGCGGACTCTGAAGGCAGACAGAGTCTTCCCGTCCTTCTCGCTCTGGAGCAGTGTGTCACGTACTATCTTCCCGAACAGGGAAGAACCATCAAAGGGAGCATTTGTGAATGACGCCTTGAAGGGGTCTGCGAATTGACACAGTCTGAGCCAAGCATGTCGCCTCATACCTACGCTGGTCCCAGCTGCCCTAGCCGCTCCTTCCGTGGTATGGGAAAGAAGATGCATGGACGTGTTCGATACAGATTTGTGAGTCGACATTTTCATGGAGAATAATCGCTTGTCCTCCGGCGACAAAGACAGCGAACTCTGTGACCAGGTCTCGCTGAAGTCGTATGACATGTGCCAAATAATTCAGCACTCTAATAGAAAATGTTGCTGAAGAAAAAAACTCGCTTCCCAAATCGATCCACCGCCCTAGACTCCTTGTCCATAGGGTGGACCAAGGAACTGTCCTGTGCCAGTTCCCTCTAGGTGGCAGCTGCAACCACCATAGCATCCACCGGGGTTCCCTTGTACCAGGCCTGTTTGTCTGAGGGAGGAGAGAGGATACTGTCCGGGCGTTTTGGTACTGGCTGTATGGTGTCAGGCTCCTTCCATGCCCGTGTGGTGATGAGATCCAGTAAGGGATCTGCAGGAGGGGACACCCAGGATGTAGATGGGCCTGTGTCAAAGGCATTCAGGAATACTGACTCATCCGTAGAGGGTTTTGGGGCTGACCAACCTCCCCTCTGGCGGAGGATCTCCATGATGTCTCCAAAGGAGACATCCTCGGGAGGTGACCTGGGGGAACCCTCACCTTCGTCTAAGTCAGTATCTTCTGTCAGGGACTCGGGGGAGTCCATGTGTCTCTGGGGTCCTCTAGCACAGGCTGTCCCTGGGACAAGCTGAGGGGAGTCATGACCAAATCCACAAAAGCCTGGGCGGAGTCCAAGTAAATATGCTGGGGTCTCGATCCTTGCGAGAGAACCCTCTTCACCACGTCGAATGCGGATGGAGAGCGCACCTCCTTAGCAACCACAAGGGTGAAGCTCTCCCCGGCTCTGCCGTGAGGATCAGGGCTGAGGTAGCCGGGGTTGCGAAGGAACGGCTCGGATCCGACAATGTCGGAGCCGAAGACGCCTCCATTCCCTAGGATCCAACTCCCCGTTCTTGGCCCCAAGAGTTGCTCGGATCCAAACAGGTCAGATCTGAGGAACTCAAGGTAATCACCACCGAGGCTGGAAGAACCATCAGCACCGAACCCCCAGCTCCTCGGATCCATAAACCCCGAAACTGCAGGCCGGATCGGGGAAGGAGAAATTGGAGGGAAAAAGGGCATGGAGGTCCCCTCTCCAGCTGGAGAGGGGCCTGGCAAGACTCCTATTTGGATTTGGGTCCAAATGAACCTCATCATCCTGTCCATATCTTACTCAGACAGACTCCAAGTCGAGCGCAAGGAGGCGACCGACTCGGATCTGGCTGGTCGGTGCGATGACCTCAATGAAGACCTCGGGTACAAGGGCTCTGTTGGCTCCGGGGAGAACCTCGGGGAGTGGAGCCGAGGAGAAGTGGTCCTAGTTAATTTGGAAGGCGGGCTAGGGAAGGGCTCCCGCTCTGGAGACCACTTGCGGTGCCTATCCCCTCTCTTCTCCTTGTCTGTCTTCTCTTTTCCTTTAGTGCACCCTTCAACAGGCTTATTGGGAGGTTGACTCCCAGCCTGAAAAGGGGGGGGTTGATCAGCTACTGGAAGAGCTAAGGTCAAGGTCGCCGTGTCCAAGGCAGAAACTGGTAGAAGGCCCTTAGCTACCAGCTTTGCCTTCCTTTCTTTTAGGGCCCTAGGTTTGAACCACACACACACACACACACACACACACACACACACACACACACACACACACACTACATGGCAAAGAGAGATGGGGAACACCCAGACAAATAACACACAGAGTGTGGCCATCAGCTGGTGAAAGCTTGTGGCCACACACTGCATTTTTTAAAAGTAGGTTTTGGCTGCTCAGCCATACTAAAAACCCACTCAGCCAAAACTTAAGCCAAAACTACCACACACACACTAAGGTCGAGAAGGCCTACTATCTACCTTACTGCAACTTTAACTTTTTTTTTTTACACAAAAAAACGAATGGCAAAGCGGAGGAAAGGGTTAAACTAACAACCACACACACTCACTAAAAGTACAAGAACTATTACTCACTATACCCAACTTGGAGCTAAAGAGATCACAATGCTTATGCTTGAAGTGGCAAACAAGATCTGAGGGAAGGTAGGAGATGTGAGGGATTATGGGTAAGGGGAGGAGCTTGGAGCAGATGCTTGAAAAAAGTAGCCAGCTCATATCCGATATGGATCCGAATACCCACAAGTTGCAGATAAATGAAGTTAACTACTTCAGATCAAGAGGTCGAACGGTGAGATCCAAAGGCCTTCAGGTATACCAGTTCCTCAGTTGATGGGGAGGAGGACTGCAGGTCACATCTGTTTTAAAATTTCTAAGATGACTCCAAAGGAGATGCCCTCAGGAGGTGACCGTGGGGACCCCTTCTGCTTCTGGTATCAGATTTGATGGACTCCTCTGGAGAGTCGAGATGCTTCCTCTTGCATCTTCTCTTCTGAGGGACTTCCTCAGTGGGCTATTCCGGGGAAGTTTAGAAAGATGGGGAGTCCCCTAAGGGGGCATCCTGAGGCCTGGGATGCCTGCAGTCCTGTGGATGGGTGTGAGCAGGCAAAGACACCTGCTGCAACGAGGGAGGAAGATCCGAGGAAGTTTGTGTCTTGAACTGGGGAGTAGTCATCACACTCCTCAACCTCGAAGGCAGACCGCCCCCGATCTGAAGAACTCCCCTAACCCGACAAACAAGTTGTCAGAACCTGAAATCTCCAGAGCAGAAGACACCAGCTCTGAAGATGAAGTAGGAACTCATCCGCACCGAGGCCCCAAGATGAAGGATCAGATCCAAGGAGAACCAAGCCAACTCCAAAGACCCAACCGGAGTGTGTCAGCTCCCAGAGGTTTCCTGCTCCGACTTGGCAGAAACACTTGGGGCAGATACCTGATCCGAGGAGCCAACAGGTCCTGGATCCGATACAGACACAAGCTGGATGTCAGAATCTTCTGACTCCAAAACAACACGGATTGGAGGAGAAGTAGGTGCCAACAGAGAAAACTGTGTATGATCTGATTCCTTTGGGATTAGATCCAAAAGTAACTTGACCAAAGCAGGTGGCTTTAGGAGCCTCTGCACTACCCCTATCCACATCTTCATCAGAGAAACTTCTGGTTGACCGGGTAAAAAGTGTAAGAGACCTGGATCTAGTCAGGAATGGAGAAAGGAGTTGAGAAGTGATCGGCTCCAAGGAAGTAAATCGACTCAGATATCAAAACTCTGAAGGCAAGGAGGATTTTGGAGCCGAAGGTTCCAGATTAGTTGACTTGGAGTCAGTGGATCTTTCTGCTCCGACAAAGTCTTGGATCCTGATGCATCTAACTGCTCCGCTGGGTCAGTCGGAACAGACAGTTTAAATTGTTTTGGTTTCGGCTCTGAAGATGATTTCGAAGCCGGAGAAGGACATTTCCCCATTTTTTCGGACTTCTCTGATTTCGAAGAAGAAGCGGGGGAAATGGCTTCAGAAAATGGGGTTTTCAATAATCCCTTCAAGATCAATTTGTTTTTGTCCAAAAAAACGAAACACGAACCACAAACAGCTGAAAAAGGTGATACGGAACACAACGAGAGCCGGCAAAGAAAATAATAAAAAGATGTTTAATAGTAAGCGCTTTCGGTGTGGACCAGTGCCTCACCTTCCTCAGACTC
This sequence comes from Protopterus annectens, assembly GCF_019279795.1. Classification (NCBI taxonomy): domain Eukaryota; kingdom Metazoa; phylum Chordata; order Ceratodontiformes; family Protopteridae; genus Protopterus; species Protopterus annectens. The sequence continues at coordinate 472,443,887 of NC_056727.1, forward strand.
AAACAAAGTTGGTATCAATTAACAATCCTTTTATAAAAAGTATGAACAATTATCCAGTTAACGACTAGGATTTCTTAATTAAGGTTTAACTGGATAATTGTTTATACTTTTTATAAAAGGATTGTTAATTGATACCAACTTTGTTTGAGTCTGAGGAAGGTGAGGCACTGGTCCACACCGAAAGTGCTTACTATTAAACATCTTTTTATTATTTTCTTTGCCGGCTCTCATTGTGTTCCTTACCGCCTTTTTCTATTTGTTTTTGTGTTCTATGAGAGCTCTCTGATTAAAGGCTTCACAGACGGAACAAGATTCTTGCAGGTGAAGAGGCCCCAAACAGCAAACAGTACACACAAAGTGTGTGTGTCACTGAGGGGCATCTTCTTGCCACATTGCTCACAGTTTTTAAAGCCAAGAGAGGCTTACCTTCCTTTTGAGACATGTTAGTAGGCTCTCTAACTACCAGAATGCAGACAGAAAAAGAAGTAGGAGAGCTTACCTTCCTTTTGAGACATGTTAGTAGGCTAACTACCAGATTATAGACAGAAAAAGAAGTAGGTGAGTTTTTTATTTTTTATTTTTTTTTTTTTAAGAGCTGGGTGGGAAGGGCGAGGGGGGCATCCTCTAACTGAAACGGACCTTAGTTAGATGCCCTCTAACTAAAACATACACTAACTAGGGACGGGGTGAAGAAAAACAACTACCTAATAGACTAAGTAAATTTAACTACAACAATAAAGAAAAACACCCTCTAACTTAAATGGGTGAGCGTTAGGCGTTCTCCAACTTAAATGTACGCTAACATCATCCAAAACGGGATAAATAGCAGGAAGGGTAAAGTTAACTAAGGGAAAGTTGATAGAATTTTAAGGGTGAAAAGATTTAACTATAAGATAACAATAAAGATGAAGAAAGAGATACTAATGAAAATAGTAAACTTAGTCTAGAACTTGCTAGAAGATCCTTCTCGTAGTGTGACAAACAAAATCTGGGGAAGTTGGGGAACTGCATTATGGATAGGGAAGGATGCCCACAAGCTGTGCTGAACAACTTGAGCTTTTGGAAAGGCGGAGATGGATACGATACATCGGATCTGACCCATCAGTGAGAATAAAGGCAAGATTGAGAATAAAATATCTGAATATACTAAATGTAAGGACTGAAGTCAAGCAGGTCAAAAACATGATCAAAGTCATCAGTCTCCAAGACCAGAAGATATGGAACAAAAACTTTTGTCCTTACTCTAATACGGGGACAGCCTTTACAACCTCCTTTAAAATAGTACAGTCTGGACTTATCCCAAGAGTTAGGCTAAAATGGACTGCTCCACAAAAAGACTTTTTTCAAGAGAGGATCTCTGAACACCATAACATGGCCAAAAGTGACCATTCTCTTCCTTTGTGTTCATCTCCAAGTCAGCACAAACTTGAAGACTCTACTCCCCACTGTCAGTGTCAGACCAAAGTCAACACAATGGCAGGCTGGCTGGTGGAGTCATCCACTTGAATGACATAGCTGTCACCAGTGAGAATAAGACCTTGTGACATCAAGTGCCTTCCTTGAAACAAGAAGGGTTCTTTAAGCAACTGCCAGTGAGGAAGACTAAGGAGTGAATGTGTCAGGATGAGGAGGAGCACAGTGGCCCTTCCACAGTCAGAAGGACCCGTTTCAACCTCAGAGCTCACTGTCCAGGTCCTGGGCAAGAAAGCCAAAGAGTACCTCTCCAAAAAATGAAAATCCAGGATTTGCTTCCAGAATTCATCCGTCACAGAAGACAACCTCAACTAATACATCCTGCAGAGGCACACATTTGAACTCAAGCTAAGGCATCAACAGAGTGGGACAGTGTAGTAGCACCCTCTTGTCAAACTCAGTGAGAGAGTCTCGTGAGTTATCTTCATTAAGGAATGCACAAATTCAAAAAGAGCACTGGTATGGTAATCAAAAATAGTTAGCTTTATTTGCATCTTACATTCATTTGTACATAATTCCAATAAAGAACATTTCAGAATGGGAATAGACAAGGCTTTTTGGGATATAAAATTTATAGAGGCTAGAGCAGTAAGCTATAAACCCATATATGAATTGGTTCAGGAATATCCATACTTATGGGGATATGAAAAGATGTAATACTTTCGCATATAGATTACAAAAGATTATCTTATGCAGCTAAGAATTATTGGAAGAGACTAAACAAAAGATAATACAAAAACAAAAAAACTGGAATGATTATGGACATGGTTAAGAAGATACAAGTAATGAAAATGTTTTTAGTTCCTTAAAAAAAAAAAAAAAAAAAAAATATATATATATATATATATATATATATATATATATATATATATATATATATATAAAATCAGGCATCTTTTTATCAACCAAAGGAGAAGTTGTGGACAATAATAAAGAGTTGAAAGAATGTATTTTGGAGATAAAAACAACAGGTTAAGTGGGTAAGTTGATCCAACTCATAGGATAATGTAGTTCAGAATAATTTGCAATTTCCCCACAGGGAGTCAGGACCATCTGTATGTCAAAAAAGGCGTCTGACAATTAGGTAGCAGGGCCTAGTAATGTTAGTATAAAAACCTGAGTGAAAAAAAAAAGTTTTCTGGTAAAATTTGTCAGTGACAGTACCCCAAACCAGCAGTCCAAGCCCTTCGCTACAGATTTTGATACACAAATAAAACGTTTCCCCACAAAAAATAATATTCTGAAAAGAACTGCCCGATAGGAAAACTTGGCTAAAAACATAAGATTTCAGGCAAATGATCATAAGTGTGTACTAGGCTAATGGCAGTGGAGCCTTTACAAGCCTAGCCCACAGAAGTACCCTGGCATCGTAGAGCCACTGGAGTGATCACCGGGGTGAACTTTCTATTTCCCATCCACTCATCAAGATTTCTCTTGAAGAGGGCTAATGAGGTGCTCTGCTTGACATGTATGGGAAGTCTATTCCAGAGCATAGGCAGTCTTTGCGTTATGAACCTGTCCCTCCAGCATGTTCTGTTGATTGTGGTAATGAGGTTGAGGTCTTTGGAGCATGTGGTGCGGAGGGGATTGGGACTTCTTTACATGCAGCATTTCTAACAGAGCTGGGTCAGTCAAGCAGAGATCGGCTCTTAGTAGACGATATGAGACACAGAACAGCTGGAATTTTTTGAGTCTGTCCATGTAGGACATGTGTTTAAGGCCTAGGATCCTCTTCGTGAGGTACTTTTGTGGCCTCTTCAGCTGTTGCAGGTTTCTAGTGAGGTACATGCCAAATGGGGCATTATACTCGATGACTGGCCTAATGAGGGTGGAGTAGAGAGAGATGATGACCTCTTTCTTCCTGGATGCAAAACCCTTGGTAATGAGATGTGCTACATAGAAGGACTTTCTGACCACAGTGGCAATGTGGTGGACGAAGGAGAAGTTGCTGTCAACCTGTGTCCCCAGATCTCTTATAACTCTTTCAGTGTTCAGTGGGCTCCCATCGATGTAGTAATTAGTGGGAATTGAGTTTTTCCCAAAAGGGATGACGACACATTTTTTGGCATTAAGCTTAAGGCCATGGTTTTGACACCAGTCATTAGTCTCAGTGAGGCCTTTCTGTAGGATGTCTGCATCACTTGGGGAGTTAATAATTGCTCCCAGCTTGAAGTCGTCTGCGAATATGGTCAGCCAGAGTCCCTCCGTGTTGGCTTGGACTTCTGAGAAGTAGACGCCAAACAGCAGAGGGCCCAGGACCTATCCCTGTGGGACTCCACTCATGACTGGTCGGCAGTCTGACTCGGAGACCGCTACTTTCACACTGCGTGTTCTATCTGTGAGCCAAATTGCAACCCACCTAATGATATAGGCGTTGATGCCTAGTTTGTTGAGTTTATCAATAATTCCTGAGTGAGGAATGGTATCAAAGGCCTTGGCCAGGTCGAGGTAGGCTGTATGAACTGCCTTACCTTTATCCACTGCTCTGATGACTGACTCAAAGAAGTCAACCAGGTTGAGCAAGTATGATCTATCTTTCATAAAAACAAAGTGCATGGGATCTAGAGTTTGGAGATTCCCTATATCCTTGTTAATTAGGTCCATGATGATGCGCTCCATAGCCTTACATATCAGACTCATCAGGCTAATAGGGAGATAATTTCTAGGGTCTGTATTCGCTCCTCCTTTATGGACAGGGATGACTGTAGCAGTGTGCCATTCGGCAGGGACAAAGCTTGAGGTGAGGCTGTGAGTGAACAAAGCACACAGATGTAGTGCCAGTTCACTTTGTAATTCATGTAGAACACAGCCATGGATATTGTTGGGTCCCATGAAAGCTGTATTCTTGGCCTTGGACAATGCAGCTTTAACCTGTGCTGCAGTAATGTAGGGTGCCTGGCATTCTTCTGGTATTGAGATTGGCCCTTTGGGGAGGAGGGGAAATGTTGGCACTGAATCTGCCAGCCAGTATGCTGGCAATATCTGTTGGCTCAGTATAGGAGGTACCATTGTGCAGTAACTCACAGCAAATCTGGGTATTGCCATGGAGATTCCTGATATAACTAAAGAAGGCTTTGTGGTTGTTTTTAGTGTCGGCCGCAATTCTACCTTTACAACTGGCTTTAGAGGTTTTGATGAGGGATCTCAACTTTTTGTTGAGGTTAATAAGGGAATTTTTCCAGTCTTGGGACTTCAACTTTTTCTGCTACAGTTTCTTCCTTCTGTTGTAGAGTTTATTAATGGCAGGGGACCACCAGACTGCCTTCCTTGTTTTGGAGGAGAGTGTCTTGGTTCTGTTGAGTATGGCTGGATGAAGTAGAGAACCCTTATGTTGCAAGAGCAAGTCCACTCTGTGGGATAATGTGTTAATGACTCCTAGCTAACTAGCAGAAAAGGGGAGATCAATTCTGCCTAAGACAAAAAATCACCAGCATGAATTTTGTTTTGTCTCTCTGTATCCTTAACAAGTCCTTGAGGAGTACAGGCAGAGGAAGAGGGGGAAGACAAAAATAAACCTCTCTTCCCAAGGAAAGTGCATGTCAACTGTCCTCCATGACGGACGGCAGAGAGTCCTGCAGCAAAACAGACGTAGTTGTCTGTTGTGAATGGAGGTAAATAGATCTGTGGAATACCTCATTGGTGATCATATCCAGGGAGAACTCTCTGTTAGGTATCCATTTGTGAGGATCTTGGAAAGTCAGACAGGACACTGCCTGACAGGGAATGTAAACTGCTTTGAGAGACAGGTGTGATTTTATGGCCTGTTCCTTGGCTAGAAGGGCCAATCTGCATAGCTGATAAGACTGACTAGGGATTCAGGGTGGACTTTTTAAGTTTAATGTAAAGCCCAGACTCTGTAGGAAGGAGATACTGAAGTTGAGATGTTGTAGAAGAATCTGCTGAGAGGGTGCCTGTACTAACAGAACATCTATATATGGGAATATTTGAATTACTTAAGCTCTGCAAAGGGCAATGTCTGGTGCTAGGAACTTTGTGAATACCCTGGGAGCTGTAGAAAACCTAAAAGGTAAAGCAGAGAACTGCAAGTGTTTTGAACAAGCAGAAAATCATAGAAATTTCCTAAAAAAAAGGGTTAATAGGGATGTGGAGACAGGCATCTTTAAGGTTCAAATATACCAGGAATTCCTGAGGGAAGATGAAAGGCAAGAGAGTCTGGAGTGACAGCATTTTGACTGAGGGGACCTTTAGAATGGTACTGAGAAGGGATAAATCTAGCATAGGGCTCCATTTTTCTTCTTTTCTGGGTATTAGAAAAAGTCTGGAATAAAATCCTTTTCTTATGTACTATTGTGGCACAGGTTCTATTGTACCTTGTTCATTCAGAAATTGTAGGATAGTAAGCCAGATATGTAACTGACTGGTAGGGTGTGGTGTAAACTGCAGTACCTCTGAATGGTGAAATTTCCTTCCAAGTCATCTTGTAGTTTGGTTTGATGATAGAGAAGACCCATTTGTCTGAAGTAATTAATGAGCTGCCAGGTTGAAAGACATGAGGTCAGTCTTTATGAAAGAGTAGGATGGACTTACTGAATGGGGGGGGGGGGGGCAGAGGGAGGCAGAAAACAGTTCATCTGAACTGTCTAGATAGGAAGGCCTCCCAAACTTAGAATCCCTGACTTTTCTTGTCCTTCTATGGGGCCGAGGGTCCCTGTGAGCGAAGGTGGTGGGATTAGTTGGGTAGTTTCACTGATACCTGGGGACAGGAATGAGGACAATTTGTCTGCAATCCTTCATAATTTTACCTTGTTTTTGCAATGGTTAAAATTATTTGGCCACTCTAAGACCAAATAATACATCTCTATTTGGGGGGGGTGCAGGAGCTTAGTTTTAATGCCCTCAGGTAAGGACTGTGATCAAAGCCATGCATATCTTTTAATGACAGATCCAGTAACAGCTGTTCTGGAAGAAGCTTCTACTCCATCATAACTGCACTTAATGCTATGTCAAGCTACCTGGGAAGCCTGCTGCTTGATATGTCAAGTACTTCCAGAGAAGACAGAGTTTTATTCAAATTAGCTAGAATAGATGGTAAATATTTTGTCATTTGAGTCTGGTAATTAACAGCTCTGAAGGCCAGAGTGAAGGAGGGGAATACCTCTTCCTAGATTTATCTACTGCCCTGCTATTTTTTATCTGAGGGAAAGGCATAAAAAGCAAGTAAAAGTTTAGACACCTTGCCCAGAGAAACAAAAACCAGAGGGATCTGCCAAATGACTCTTATAAAGGACTTCTAAACCTTCAGGTACTTTATAAAATCTTTCAGACATTTTAGAAGCTGTGGATTAAGAATCAGGAACAGTGGAAGTGGAAGCAAAGGTATCTAGAAAATAAAAAGCCAGGTGCAGATGCCTACCTCTAGCAAAGTGTATATCTTTTTGTACATTAGCAATTTGTATAGATCCCCACTCAAAATGCTTCATTACATTAGAAATGCTTCAGTCTACATGACAATCGGAGGACAAGGTATTCTCATCATCAGAGATCACTGGGTGTGGAGAATGAATCTAGTAAAAGAAGTCAATGACTGTACATCTGAATCAGACTCTGACTCATCTTCCTCTGAGCATGCCTCAAGATGTCTGTTCTGAGTGGCAGGAGGAGGAGGAATAAATGAAGGCAGTTTTTAAGGAGTCAAAATGGCCTTAAATAGGCCTTGGGAAAATTCTATCTATCCTTTCTCCTGGGATGTTAAAAGACAGAAAACATTAGTGTCACCCAGTTTAACAAGTCATGGTGGATCCAACCCCTGATGTACCACAATTAAGGACTCTATTACTTCTTCCTGCACTAATATTTGTGGAATAGCCCTCACAAAGTACTTATGAAATAAGGCAAGATTCTACTTTCCCCCCAGTAGAGGTAAGATCAAGTGTATTGGTCATGTGAGAATCAGTTCCCATTCCAGCCTCTGGCAGGTTCAAGGTAGAGTGAGCCTGAGTAGTAGTTGAATATACCACAGGTTCTGCAACTTCAATGGGTATTGTCCAAGTCCTAATGGACAGTCAAAGGACCAAGTCTATACCTTTTGAATTTCTTTTTCCAAATGAGTGAGATGTTGGGAGTGGAGGAACAGCCATTTTAGCTTGGGAACGGCGGGTAAGGTACTGGGTCTCCAAATAAGTATAAAGAGAGGAAATATGTGTATACAGGGTTTTTGTTACATGCAACTCACATATACTTCAGTGTTTATAGTCATGCTGCCTGCCTACCACAATTGCACTTTCACCTCCTAGCTTACATCTAACAGTTTTGAATCACAATAACTTAAAGAAAAAACAAGGAAGGTTCCTCAACGGGGCATTTATCTGAACATGTGAAGGCTCAGAGATACCAACGACTATGCACAGAACAGACTGACAGGTGCAAGACCAGCATCTGGACTGGAGGAGAGATGGTTTGAGGTTTTCACACTAAAGCTATGTAATAACCCAACAGTTTGGAATACGACAACAGTGATCTCAGGAAGGACGTGTGGGAGAACAGGGTTGAGAGAGAGACTTGTGTGAAAGTTTAGTAGTTTACAGCACTTGAGACCAGAATAGTACTCAAAATGGACAATGAGAAGATTTATTTGTACGAGTCAGCAACATTTACTTACTTGCTTGCTTACACATTTAAGTATGTCAACCCGGAAGTTCTAAATGGGCAAAATTAATTTTCAGTACAAGCCATGGGAGAAAAGTTCTACAATGACGCAGATTTAAACAGAATTATAAAATAAAAGGGCAGTAATATACAAAACAATCCAGTACAGAGAAATATAAAATTAGAGTCCTTTTCCTTTTCTTTCAAATGACACAAAAATAGGAGGGCATATTTGTTAATGAAAGATTTAAGTAGTTTATTATCAGGTAAAAAAAGAGAGATAACCTAACCACAGCTGCAATATCAATTTATTAAAAGATATGAAAGTAGGGCTTACAAGTTATTATAGGTTTGTATCCATGACTCAATCTGCCATATAAAGCTGTCTAAGCATAGCTTTACATAACATTATATGTTCCTTGGTTTGACTTTCAAAGGTGTCATTATGGTTATAGACATTAGGTTAGAGATATTTCCCACTAACTAAGGATTTTCTAGATCTACTTTGGGTTCACTGGTAGATACTAGGCTATTGGCTCTAAGGCCTATATAAGCCTAGCCAAATGGTACCCTGGCTTTCGCCACCCAAGAAAATTATTTTCCTGTACCCCTGTCGAGCAGAGCCACAGAAGTGATCCTCGGGGTGAATTTCCTATCTCCCATCCAATCATCAAGATTATTCTTGAAGAGTGCTAATGAGGAGCTTTGTTTGATATAGATAGGTAGTTTGTTCCAGAGTATGGGAAGTCTCTGGAACAGGAATCTATCCCTCCAGCATGTTCTGTTTACTGTGGTGACAAGGTTTAGGTCCCTACAGCGTGTAGCTCGGAGGGGATTTCTTTAAGTGGAGCATGTCCAACAGCTCTGGGTTTGACATAGCTTTGTATGTTAGGCAGAGATCGCCTCTGAGTAGGCGATATGCTATGGAGTAAAGCTGGAGTTTTTTTGAGACAGTCTGTGTAGGGCATCTGTTTGAGGCCGGTAATTCTCTATGCGAGGTATTTCTGTGGCCTTTCCAGTTGTTGTAGATGCCTTGTGAGGAACATACCAAAAGGGGCATTGTGCTCTATAATGGGTTTAATGAGTGATGAGCAGAGGGGAACAATGACCTTTTTTTTTTTCCTGGATGAGAAACCTTTTGTGATGAGGTGTGCCAGGTAGAAGGATTTCCTGACTATTGCGGCAATGTGATTATCAAAGGAGAGACTACTGTCCAACTGTGTCCCAAGGTCTCTTATCACACTTTTGGTGTTAAGCAGACTACCGCCTATGTGGTAGTTCATGGGTACAGAGTTTTTACCAAAAGGGATGACAATGCACTTTTTGGCATTGAGCTTGAGGCCATGGCTTTGACATCAGGCATTTGTCTCAGTGAGGCCCTTTCGTAGGATGTCTACATCATTAGGAGTTTTGATTATGGCTCCTAGTTTGCAGTCATCTGCAAACTTTGTTAGCCAAAGACCTTCTGTGTTAGCCTGTACTTCAGAGAAGTAAATACCAAACAGGAGAGGACCCAGGAGGGAACCCTGTGGTACTCCACTTGTCACTGGTCTTTAGTTGGATTCAGAGTCTACTACTTTCACAGTGTGGGTTCTCTGTCAGTGAGCCAGTTGGCAACCCATCTTTGACATAGGGATTTATACCTAGTTTAGTGAGTTTATCTATAATTCCAGAGTGGGTGATGGTTTCGAAAGCCTTGGTGACATCTAGACAGGCTGTGTGAACCACCTTACCCTCATCTACGACTTTGGTGACTGCTTCAAAGACATCTATCAGGTTTAGGAGACATGATCTGCCTTTTACAAACCCGAACTGGGTAGGGTCCAGAGTTTGGAGATTGCCAATGTCATTGTTTATAAGTCCCATGATGATACGTTGCAGACCAGGCTCATCAGGCTAATGGGGCAGTAGTTCCTGGGGTCCGTTGTGTCTCCCCTTTGTGGAGTGGGACAACTGTTGCTGTGCGCCATTCAGTGGGCACAAAGCCTGAGGTGAGGCTATGATTGAACATGGTACTTAGGTGGGTTGCCAGTTCGTTCTGTAGTTCATGTAGAACGCAACCTGGGATGTTGTCAGGTCTCATGGATGCTGTGTTCTTGGCTTTGGAGAGTGTGTTTTTTACCTGTGCAGCCGTGATTATAGGAACTTTGCATTCTTCCGGTACAGAGATCGACCCTTTAGGGGGTTAGAAAGAGGTAAAGTTAGCTAAACAACCATGCAGGTCTCGAACCCAGGACCCTATGCACCACAGTCACAGTAGTTAACCACCAAGCCATTAAAGAAGTTGTCTATCATCACTTTATTTTGTTGAAATGTACTTTGCTTTTGCCATATCAGCAAATAACATCTACTCTGTCCTAATGTTTGAAAAGTACTGACAGATGACAAGATTACCTGTGGAATTCCACAATGACTATACATCCCTCACTCATTTGGGTTTAAACGCAGTGGTGGTATTTAAGTTTGTTTATTGGGGCACTGCACAGATCAAACTGACCATTTTCAGGCACAGTCCAGATGAATTAATTCACAGCAAGAACTGGTTACAAAAAAAAGACAGTAATGGTTCTGAAGTTCAGTAAAACAGATTTAACTACTGGATAAGTATTAATCTGACTAAAAGGCTGTTACATTGGTCCCCAAAGTCCCCAGCCTATAATGTCTGGTTCTTCTAACATAGATGTTTTAACCTTCTCTATCAATTGGACTGGTACGTGGTTTTCTGTAAGACCAAGTAGTGACAACCAACTAGGGATGACTTTGTCGATTCAGTTTTACACTGGCATGTGCGACCCTCTCTGTACAAAACGACATATACAGCACCGCAGAAGATGCTGGCCACTGCAATACACAGATAGTTAAACTAACCATGATATTGCAAAGCATATTTTGCTTTTACTAATAATTTAGAATCAAATGCAAATATGAACAGATTCATTCTGTAATCAGATTAATTCCAAATAAAAATACAACCGAAAAGTCAATATTTCAAGTATGGGCTTTCCCTGAAACAGGCTTGGAGGAGACAAAGGCAGGATAGCTTTATAGTTTGAGAAAATGTTCAACAGAATTCTGTCCAAATATATACTGCATAGAGGCTAAATGTACACACACAATATCTGCATTGCTTAATGACCATCCTGACAAACATTACCTTGATATGGTGAGCACAAGATATACAACGAGAAGACCAAATGACGAGGAAGTGAACTGGAAGTGAAATGGTAGTGATCCCATTCTGCTTAGGAGAGAAGGAATGCCTGTGGTCCTTGTGGATATGAATAGGCAGTTAAGCATCCTTTAGATCCAGGGTAACCAGAAGTGTATAATACAACAGTAAGGAAAGGGAAGGGGGAATCGCAGAAGCAGAATTACGGCTTTGGTTGCATTAAAAATGTGTTCAGTGTGGACATTTCTAGAATGAGCCTTTGGGAATCATTAGATTTTGGGACCAGGATGAGTCAGGTACAAAATTCTCTTCCTAGAACCTCTAAGGGTACCACCTCTATGACTTTGAGAGCTATGCAAGAGGATGCATGCATCTTTTCATCAAAATAAACCCAATATCTTCTCTCCTTGACATTAGCAGTATGTTAAGATCTGGAACAAACTCAGATTCACCATTAAAGGGTACCACTCCAGGGTGCACAACCAGGTAAGTATTTGCACGATTCCTGAATCTTACAAAAAAATCCATTTTCTTGTGGGTTCCTGGCTGGTTGGCCAAAAAGCTTAGGACGAGCTTTAAAACGCATCCCTTAATATTTTGGTGGTGGGGGCATGATGTTGGTCTTTGATCTTCCACAACTAAGAAGTACTGCTATCTTCTGTGCATTCCTGAGGCTTCATTACAATCCCAGTTAGAGCATTCATTTATAAGGCTTAACAATTTAAGGTCAAGTCAAAAGTGTCCTCTGAGATGGAGTCTGATGAAACACTTTTTCCATCCGGCACTTCACGGCCCAGTAGTGAGATCTGTATCATGTAGGCAAGAGCTTCCTCATTCAAATTCAAATCCAAATCCAAGGTTATCATGGTCTGGAGGATCCACTTCAAAGGTTGAAGTTTGGGCTTCCTGAAGGTTAATCTTGTGCAATGTAGCCATGTAATCTTCAACAAACCCCTTATAGTCAAAAATCTCTGACATCGGTCATTGAGGCTAAAGCACAGTTGCCCCTTTTAAGAAGCCAGGCAAACATATGGTAAGAAAAATTAAAGACTGGGTATAGTCAAGATAGCATTCTAACAGAACTGCTTCTATGCTGCAGGTAGAACGTGTGAAAATACAGACATCTACTGCAGGTGAATGGGAACTAATATTTGGCTAGGATGTCTTAGCCATTTATAATGAGACATTATCCCACTGTCTGCCTTCACAGGGACTAACACAGGTATGGACATAATCGCAAAAGTAGTGAAATGTGGGGAAGACAAACTAACACCATTGTTTATGACCTACTAAGTCACACAACAGGCAAATTCCACAACCTGATACAAAAAAGCCACCTGATCTCACTAAAGCTGTTTAAGCATTTAACATCATGCTGAAGACCACCAAAATGTCTGCATTGCCATGTAGCTCACAGACAGGATGCAAGAGATCAAAATAGGGGAAGTTACTAACACAAAGAGACCAGCCATAAGTGGAGTCCACCTGTGTCCAGTGTTGGGACCTCTCCTGTTTGGCATCTATTTTTCTGAAGTAAAAGTCAATACCAAAGGTTCTGGCTGACTAAGTTTGCAGATGACTGGCCATCCTGCAGGAAGGTTTGTCCTAAAATCATTGATTGAAACCAAATACAAAAAATGCACTATTGTATTCTTTGGGAAGTCATCCACACTGGGGAACTACCACACTGATATTCTGCCCCTAACAGTTGACACAATTGCTCGGGATTTGGGAAATGCAGTCAGTGACCTTTCAACCATACATGGTCGATATAAGAAAGTCCTTCTATAATGCGGAGCTTATAAACAAAGGGAATATGGTCTAGAACTAGAGATGTCATTGCCCCCCTTCATATAGTCCTCATTAGGACAATCAGTGAGTATAATGGCTCCTTTGTCAAGTATCTGTCCAGACGGATGCAACAACAGGGACACCCACATAGATATCTTACTAAAAGGAACCAAGGCTTAAACAATATGTCCTACATGGACTGACTCAAAGCCTTGTCATCATACCTAGTATCCTACAGACTAAGAGGTGACCAGTGTCTGGCATGCAAGGCATTTTCTGGCCCAATAATATGGAACTATAGCACATCAGCAAGTCAAACTGCACGAGAAATACTTGGTCTAGGGATCTAAACCTCTTCTGCAACATCCATAAAAAAGTTTTGAGGCAGAGAGAAATCTCTCACAGGATACTGCTCCTCTGAAACAGACTCTCCATCCTCATAAAAACACTCATCCCTGTCCATACTCAAGCACATCCTGGATCTATGGAAGGGTATTTCCCAGATGCTACGATGGACAGACGCAGATGCTCAGCTCCTAAACGCTTTATTCCAAGCATGGGTGCCTTCAAATTATCTATGATATGATCCTAGTTATTCTCGCTGAGGTAATAGATAATTATCAACCATGGTATGGGTAAGGCCAATTTATCACCAAATGGGATAGGTTAACTCAAGCACCAAAAAGGAGTCAGTTAGGCTTAAAGTGGCCCACAAGAGCAGCTATCCCACTGCTTACCCAAGAACCACATGAACACAGCTACTCCCAAGAACTTTATTCAGCGTTTACAGCTTAAGTGCTTTTGTCAAAATTTGACTTCTTCATAATCTACAATGTGTAGTCACTATTTTATATATATATATATATATATATATATATATATATATATATACACACACACACACACACATATATGGGTCTACTTTATTTGCTCGAACTTCCATTTGGCCGACATCCATTTGCCTGAGACCAAATGACCGACACTTCATTTGACTGACACTTCATTTGACCGGCAAGTATTATTGGCAAGAAAATGGGATATGCCCCCTTCCCCAGTGTAGTGCGACCCTGGAGTTAGAATATATAGATAGGGGTGGGGGGCACAGCCCCCCACTAAATTTCACATTATATTGTTTAGTTTTGCTTTACTTAGTAAAACAAAAGTAAGAGGGGGGCTGTGCCCCCCACCCCTCCTAACTATATATTCTAACTCCAGGGTCGCACTACACTGGGGAAGGGGGCATATCCCATTTTCTTGCCAATAATACTTGTTGGTCAAATGAAGTGTCGGTCAAATGGGGTCGGTCAAATAAAGTAAACCCATATATATATATATATATATATATATATATATATATATATATATATAAACAGATCTTTCATGAATCAGATTCCATTACATCACATGATTAGTATTCCAATAAACATTAAAATATTACCATATACATAAAAAAACAATGCTCCCTAGATTAACAAATACATATCATGCATCATATAAAATATTACAGATGCTATCACATTTACATTAAACCATTATAAAGTCCCAGCTTTTAATTACGAAACACTTACACTTGTAATAGAAATTCTTTCATTTATAGTTAGACTCTAGCTGTCTTAAGTTAGCATTTCAGTTCAAGTTTCCAACGTCTCTTCCATGAATCCCCCCAAGATCTACCTCTACATTCTCAATAACTAAAAACTCAAAACATCTGAAAATCATTACATGTTATCACATGCTTGCTGAGAGCTCTTTTTGGATTGTATTTATTAATATCATAAACTTAGTCATACAATCATTTTCTAAAGGTTGCTGTTGTCTTCCTTATGTAGAATGCAGGGCACATTTGACACTTCATACAGAAGACAACTCCACAGAAGCTGCAATTAAATAAGCACATTACCTTCAAATTACAATAAACTGATCAGTCTATCAAACCTCAAACTCACCCAAGAATGAAGCTGTGGGCAGTATCAAAGACTCCAGATGGTGCTCTATATGGAGAAAGATTTGCACAGACTAACCATTTTGGGCATCAACTGTGATGCACAGTATCCTCAAGATAGAAGAATGAGTCAGACTGCATGCTGTGTCAAGGCTAGCCACTCAATGGTGCAAAAATTGACACTAGGTGATTTGGTTGAGTTGACTAACTTTGCCAAATGGGCACTGGTATTTGCCGATAAGTAGGCTGAGGATCTGGACTACTCTGACCTATGCTAGAGACACATGCTAAGGGTGGGTGGGGTGTACGAGCTTCTGAATGAAGAAAATCCAACAGAAGCTGTACTGCCCTAGACACAACCTACAATGAATGATGAGTAGGACCCCATCTCAGAAGTAGTAGCAGAACTCCTAGAAAAATGTGTTCATTTCCAACTTACGCCTTTCCTAATCCAAAACCAACTTCTTACACCAACACAACATGGATTCCGACCTGGACACAGCACAACAGCACCTCCCCTCTCATTCTTAGATACAGTCAACTGTGCCCAGGATTTCGGGGAAATAGTCTCCACAGTGCTGCTGGATCTCTCTAAGGCATTTGATGCTATTTCCCACACCCATCTACTGAACCACCTTTCAAACCTAAATAATCTCTCTCAAAGTACCATATTCTGGTTCTCAAGCTACTTGTCTGACAGTCAAAGGCTAAAGTATTACAGATTATGAGGAATCTCACAGAACAAGAAGAATCACAAATACAAAGTGATAAAGACAAAGTAAGGGACTACCTGGATAATGAGTTTAGAAAGATTGCTGTTAAGTAACTGTTTTTGATAACTCCATAGCACAAAAGCTTTTAGCACAATGGCTCAGGCAACAGAAAGTAGAAAAGGTTATTGCCAAGCTTAGGGGGCCTATAACAAAGAAAATAACCAGAGATCTTGTAGTAGTATTAGAAACATTTCCGATATATTTTATAAAATGTATAATATAATATTTCTGTATAAAACAGAGAAATGTGGAGATCAAGAAAAAGCACAAATGGAAAAATTTACGGAAGAATTAAATACGGCAAGGTTAGAGGTAGATGAAGCTCAATTATTAACAGGATAGGAAGAGATGAGATAAAAATTATGTACAACCAATTCATAGAATAGTCTCAGGGAATAGCTGGTATTCCTGCATACATTTTGAAGCTAGGAGTGAAGAAAGTGATAAAGATCTTGAAGGTTTTATTTAACAGTATTTTAAAAGGAGGAGAAGCACCAACATCCTGAAAGAAAGCTGTGGTGGCTATAATACCTAAAGATGGTAAAGAACCATCAGACCCAGCTTCATATAGACATATCAATTCTAAACCATGATTATAAAGTGTTTATGTCCAAAATAGCTAAAAGAATGGCAAAGGTGGTGCCAAAATTGACAGATATGGATCAATGTGATTTTGTGGAGAAGAGACAAAGAATGATGAGCAGAATGTCTTGACACATGGAAAGGATTTAACAGAGTAGGACAGTAGAAGCATTTACATTCCCTAACACAATAATAAGGTTTAATTAAGAGGATATAAGAGGAATCAGAGTAAAACATTAAAGTGTGTGTGGGGGGTGTCCTCTCTGATAAGTCCTTTTTGAACAGAGGAACCAGGCAAGGGTATCCTCTTTTCACTTTGTTATTTGCATTATATTTAGAACCATTGTCAAAGAAAATAAGGGGCTCAGAAACTCAAGGATATAACTGATATGGTAACCAAGAAAAGTTGGTTTTATTTGCAGATGATATTATTTTATACCTGATAAAACCAGAAAAGAATGTTTCAAGTGTTATGGGACCTTTTGAGAGTGTTTCAAGTTTTTTCGGGATACAAAATTAATGAAGATAAAAAAAAAAAACAAAGGTGACAGCTGTAAACTATGTACTCACAAACAAATTGGTTCAACATTACCCACATTTATGGGGAAATGATGGTGTACGGGTTAAAAAGGATTCTGTTATGGCAGCTAAGGATATGTGGGAAGAAAGTAAATGCAAGATTATAAAAAAAAATTGAAAAAGTAGAAGCTCTGTTTTATGGCTACAGACAGCAAGATAAGGCAGTGAAAATGTTTTAGTTCCTTTAGTTATATACACTGGTCAGACATATTTTTATCAATCAGAGGAGAAGTGGATAGCAATTAAAGATTTGTAGGATTTTATCTGGTAGGGAAAGAGGGCAGGAGTCAAGTGGGATAAAATGATCCTTCTAACAAAACAAAGTGGTTTGGGATCATGTGATTTGAAGGGGTATTTCAGAGCTACGCAATTAAGGCTCTTATACATACCACAAGCAGAAAGCTATAACACAAAGTAGAAATGGATGATGATGAAACGGGGAAGCTCAAGAAATACGGAGAGACTGGGATTTTGGCTGCAGATCCTTAAGAAAAATAACATTAACAATACAGAATACTGTATTCATAAAGTAGAAGAAAGTACTGAAAAACTAAACCAACATGGGAATGGAGAAAGGAGATTCAGGATGACTGCAATTAGGGTACAGAAAAGAGTAAAAGGGGTGGGGATAGAATTTACTGGAGAAAACTGACAAAAGAACAAAGATATTGGGATCAAATAATGAGAGAGGGAAACGTAACAGAATGTGAAGAGGCCAAGAACACATTTGGACTGCAGGCTACAAACCGATATCAATCTCCGGTAGGGAAGGCAGAGTATAGGCTAAGAGAAAGGAATAAGGGTATCCTAAGAGAAAAACCTTCACTGGGAGAGTTTTTAGTAGAGTCCAGTGCAGAAGCTGTTGCTAAATGGGATAATTAGTAAAGTATATAAAACACTGTGTGATAACTATAGGAATCAGAGGACGTTAGAAAGAACGGTGAGACAGATTGGATAAACAACCCACAAAAAACAATGGGAGTATATATATATATATATATATATATATATATATATATATATGTGTGTCTCCAAAATATGCAAAAAAGTCTAAAAGATTTATGATTTTTGCTTGGAAGTGTTTGACTAGGTATTTTTATAACCCAAAAAGACTCTGAAAACTGTGTAATGGGTTGGCAGACTTTAAAAAGTCCTTGCAGATTACTCTGTCAGAAATACTGGTGAGCAAATGAGCAAACTGGTATAACTAAGGAGATTTTTTTTGAGCTGTGACACAGAAACAGAACTGCCCAGACACAGTAAGGTCTTGCCGAGTTCAATTCTGGTGGCTGTCAAAAAAGCAATTACTAGAAAATGGAAATCAGAGTCTAAACCAACTGTACAAGAAGTGGTGAATACAGTAACCGATAATAACTGGAAGTGAGATCTTTAGAAAAGGGTTAGGGGCAAATTACATAGAGAAAAATGAGAATTGTGGGAATAATCCATGCAGAACAATGTTTTGGAGGAGGAAAGAAGTTTAGGGGAAGACAGGAATTGAATGAGCTATGTAATAGTCAAATGACAATGGCTGTACATAAGATTATATGTGATATATAACGTTTGCAACTGAAAATATGTCAATATGACTTGCTTTCATTTATATAAATGTATGATTGCCTATGTCATAAATGGTAACTTAATAAAGATGTTTCTTGTTTAAAAAAAATAGATCTTGGGTGAGATAGGACAGAAATGGCTGCTGAGGGTACTCATAGCAGAATGGAGAGAAAGCACTCCAGATGACTGGAAAATAAGCATACTTCTGCCAGTGTACAAGAACAAAGAGAACATCCACAACTGTGGCTAGTAACAGGTATCAATCTCCTGTTACACTGCATAAAGTTCTGGAAAGGGTGACTGATAAACAAATACTCAGAGTAGGAGAAAGTAACATGGGAAATGAGCAGTTTGGATTCAGATCAAGATGCACCGTAACTGACCCCAGGCCTGCAGTAAGACAGATAGTTGAGGAAAAAGTCCAGCTGGGTATTCCTAAACGTGGAGAAAGCAAATGATAAGGTCTAGGAAAGCTGGATTTGGCCAATCCTGCAGCGGTCTGAAGTCCATGAAACATTGTCAGAATTTGTGCAAGCTATGTACACAGTCCTAATGACTCAAGTATGAACAGAGTTCAGTCTCACAGAGGGGTTACCAGTGGGAGTGGGTGAGCATCAGGGTTCAGCTCTGAGCCCACTGCTGTTCATACTGGTGATGGGCTACATCACCAAACAGGTTGGAGGGGATAAATGAACAAAGCTGCTGTATGCAGACACTGTAGTGTTACAGACGGACTCTGAGCAAGAACTTCGGCAACGGATAGGGGAATGGAATGCAAAACTGAAGCCACATGGGATGAAACTCAGTACAGATAAGACAGTTGTAATGCCAGCAAATGAGGAAATCAAAAGAAGCTGAGAATTGATATAGAAGGGAAAATAATGGAACAGGTTAATGACTTCAATTATCTAAGGAGGGGTGGTACAGGAAAACAGAAGTCTGAAGGAGGATCTCAAAGCTAGCATTAGAGGGGCTGTAGCCAACTGACACAAAGTCAGAGATACTGTATGACAGAAAAGTGCCAAAGAAGCTGAAAAGTAAGGTGCACAAAACACTACTGCATTCAGCACTACTGTATGGTACAGAAACCTGGGCAGTACAAGCAGAGCAGCTGAGGAAGCTAGAGGTGATGAAGTGCCTGAGATGGGTGGCAGGATGCACACTGTTGGACAGACAAAGAAATCAGGACATCAGAGCAGAAGCCAAAGTAGCTCTAATTACAGAGAAGGTCAAAGAGAAAACAGATTACAGTGGTTCAGGCGCATGTACAGAAAAGCAGAAGACAATCTGGTGAAAAAGATTTGGGACAGACAGAAAAAAGGCAACAGGAAACAAGAGTGTCCAGAAAAGATATGGACAGACTGAGTGAGAGAAGACCTGCAACAATCAGGCAAGATTGTTGAAAAAGGTAGGACAGTGGCATTGAATTGAGAGAGACGGAGACAGTTGGCACAACAGACCAACCCCATGTAGAAAATGAGAAAAAGGTGGTTGATGAGGATGATGACATGAAGGGTTCCTGATAAATGTATTTATAATGATGATTGCACTTAACTACATTTTGTAGTTCCCATACAGCTTGAAGCTCATTTATTATTACTTCTTCCTGTTAATCCATTTTTAATATTCCCTGCTCATTTATAACTAAAGTTAGGGGCTTTATTTAGATGTACTGCTATATCTGGATATACTGAAAATATGCCAAGATTCATTTATATAATCTCTAACTTTCTTACTATATCATAGCCCTATTACATTCTGTTCCTTCCATAGATATTCTTACTGTTGGTTCTTTAGCCCTTTTAATGCTCAGACGAGGTGCATAAATTCTCTCTCACCCTTTAATATACACTTCTTCATAAATCTTATCAACACTTCAGGACAGCCTCTTTCTAATAACATTTATTTTATCTTGGAGGCCTCCAAAATGAAAAGGTTCCATCTTAGAAGTCATTCTAGTCAAGCGCACAAACTGACCTTTGATTGACCTCTTTTTCTAATGCACAGAGTGCTTTGATAATGTGAATGTGTGTCGGAATCAGCAGGCTTTCTAGATAAAGCAGATAAAAATTGCTCATTATTGTAATCTTTGGAAATTAAAACATCTAAGTAATTAATCTTATCCTTAGAATAACTTAAAGCAATTTAAAAAAATGGTAGTATTTAAATATTTAAAAAAAAAATCATTTTTCTGCCGTATCTATCCAAAAAATAAAATCATCAAAAAATCAAGGGCATTACTCCACTACCTGCATATTCAGATTCCAATACATACTGCTTTACTCATTTAGCCATTACTAAATTCACAAAAAGTACAGTTTTGTACCTACCATAAATGTAGATGTTCGAAGATCCACATTGCTGCAGTCCTTACACTTGGGTAGTCCGCTGTCCTCGGTCGGCCCGAATATCAAAGTATTAGGCTGACGTCGGTCAAGGCGCTTAAGACTGACATCAGGACGTCAGGGTACAAATGCGCATGACCGACGTCATATCCTCAGTCTTTTCTTGCCCCAGATGTCAGAAGACCCTAAAAGAAAGGTCAAAACCAAAAGACAGCAAAAAACAACCAACCACCCTTGCACTAATCATATGTACAATATATACAATATCCACAATATTCACAACCCAAACCACACAACTGCCTCTAACTACAGAGGGGAAGGAGGGAGGGTAAATTGGACTGCAGCAATGTGGATCTTCGAACATCTACATTTATGGTAGGTACAAAACTGTACTATGTTCTTCATCTCACATTGCTGCAGTCCTTACACTTAGGTAGAATCCCAAAGCAGAGGTAAGGGAGGATGGCAAAACTATAAAGCAGTAGGAGCTGCCAAAATGCCCTGTAAAATTGCAGTGGCAAAACCAGCCCTAGATTTAGAGTAAAGTGGAAGGTGGTAATGCTTAGAGAAAGTATGCACTGAACTCCAAGTAGCTGCCTCCAAAATATCTTTAGTTGCCACCCCCCTTAAAAAAGCTGTAGAAGTGGCAGTAGCCCTAGTGGAATGAGGCCTAATCCCAGCTGGAATTTCCTTACCATGATGGGAATAACAGAAAGCAATACAAAACCCAATCCACTTAGAAATAGTTTGTTTTGACACAGGCTTGCCCTGAGAACCCAAAGCAAATGAAACAAATAACTGCTGAGACTGCCTGAACCCTTTGGTTCTGCTCAAATAATATCGCAACTGCCTGTGTATATCCAAAGTGTGCAAAATCTTTTCCCCTTTATTTTGGGGGTTTGCATAAAAAGTAGGCAAATGAATAGTTTGGTTTAAAGCCACACTAGAAACCACTTTAGGCATAAAGGAAGGATTAGTACGCAAATATACCCTATCCTTATGGAAAATTAAGAAAGGCTCAACCGCCATAAGGGCCTGTAATTCAGAAACCCTTCTCGCAGAGGTAATGGCCAACAAAAAAGCAGTCTTCCATGATAAATATTTCAACTCGGCAGTAGCTGCAGGCTCAAAAGGGTGTAGAGCGAGTTTCTCCAACACAAAATTGAGATCCCAAGCAGGAGTAGGAGCTCTACATGGGGGTCTTATATTCTTTGCCCCTCTAAGGAATTGCTTAAACAAAGGATGAGAAAACAATGGTGGGTCACAGTCATAGTGAGCAGAAATTGCTGCAGCATGAACCTTAATAGAAGAGAAGGACAAACCTTTGTCCAGTAACTCAGTAAGACATTGAAGAGCCACACTTAAATTAGGCTTAGAAACATCAAATTCCTTTGCTGTACTCCACAATAAAAATCTCTTCCATTTATCTGCGTACACTTTCCTTGTACTAGGCCTTCTGGCCTCCAAAATAACATTCAAAACTTGCTGTGGAAGCTGAGATCCTCCAGGGTTTAAAACAGAATATGCCAGGCTGTTAGGTGAAGAGAGTGAAGTTTGACATTGAGTAAATGACTGTTCTCCTGAGACAGCAGGTGTGGAATCGAAGGCAAAGGCCATGGAGGCTCCCGTACCAGACTTCTCAGTAATGGGTACCAGTGCTGTCGAGGCCAATCTGGAGCTATTAAAATCATCTTTGGCTTGTCCTGTCTGACCTTCAGGAGTACCTTTGGGAGGAGAGGCAGAGGTGGAAAGGCATACACATGAAGATTGCTCCAACTGAATGAAAGAGCATCCACTTTCCAAGCTGTGGGATGAAACCTTTTGTGCAAAACTTTGGCAGCTGGTAGTTTAGTGGAGAAGCGAACAGATCTATGTCTGGAGTTCCCCATAACACTGTCAATTTCTGAAATACATGAGGATCCAATTTCCACTCGTGGGGATCCATAATTTGTCTGCTCAACACATCTGCTAAGGAGTTCTGTGCTCCCGGCAGAAACCTTGCCTGAAGATTTAGCTGTAAACTGAGAGCAGTCTCCCACAAAATCATTGCTTGTCTGCATAGAGGATAAGAATGTGTTCCCCCTTGCTTGTTGATGTACCACATGACAGTTGTGTTGTCTGTTAGAACCAACACCTGCCCTGGAAGAAGTAAATCCTTGAAAGCTATTAATGCAAATTGTACTGCTAACATCTCCTTCAAGTTGATATGTAGATGTTGAAGTTTGGCAGGCCACGTGTCTTGTACCCACTTTCCATTTAGATGAGCTCCCCAAGCTTTGTCTGAGGCATCTGTCGTTAGAATCTGACTCGCCTCTGGCCGGGTCACAGAGAGTCCCTTGTTTAGGTGACATTCCTGAGCCCACCACAAAAATTCCTTTTGAATGCAAGGTATTATCTGAATGACAGTGTCCATATCTTGGCAGTGCTGTGTCCATACATTTTTGAGATACCATTGTAGCTTCCTCATATGCAGTTTGGCATTGGGAAGCACCAGAATACAAGATGCCATGAACCCCAAGGCTTGAAGGACTGTCCTTGCAGTCAGCCTGGACTGATGAGACAATTGATGGAAGTACAGAGAAAGATTCTTTTGTTTGTCCGGGGTCAAAAAGGCCATCTGGGATGCTGTATTCAGTCTCACACCCAGAAAGCACATGTCCTGAGAGGGTACTAGACTGGACTTTATTTCTTTCACAGAATACCCCAGGCATCCTAGCACTGCTATCACATATTGTAAATGATGAAGAAGTTCGTCCTTTCCTTGGGCCAGAATCAGGCAATCGTCCAAATAAGGATAGATCTGTATTCCTCTTAGCCTGAAGAAAGCTATCACTGGAGCCAGAACCTTCGTGAACACTCTGGGCGCAGTAGATAAGCCAAAGGGCAATGCAGAGAACTGATAATGAGAAGTCCCAGCCCGAAAACGCAGATACTTCCTGCAACTTAGCCTGATAGGAACATGAAGGTAAGCCTCCTTGAGATCCAGAGTCACCATCCAGTGATCTTTGCCCAGCAGAGGTAAAAGCTGTTGTAACGTCAACATTTTGAACTTGGGAATGTCCAGATAAGTGTTGAGGATAGATAAATCCAAAATTGGTCTCCACGTGTTCCCCTTCTTTGGTACTAGGAACAGGCGAGAATAAAATCCTAGGCCCACTTCTGGCAGAGGGACCGGTTGTATGGCCCCTATTTGAAGCAGCAGAGAAATTTGTTTGTGAGCCTCTAGTCTTTGCTGAGGAGGAACGTCCGGCATGCCTTTGAAAGGAGGCAAGGTATGGAAATAAAACTTGTAACCTTGGTGTATGATATCCAATACCCATCTGTCTTGGGTAATCAAACTCCAATTTTCCTTGAAGAGTGCCAACCTTCCTCCCAAAGGTGCTGCCAGGCAAGAAGGATCTGGCAGCTGAAAAGGTAGGTCATTGGGCCTGTTTACGAAAGGACTGGCCCCTGCCCTCACCCGAAGATTGAGCAGGTGAACTCCCTGTTCTAGGTCTGAAGGAGCTCTGAGCTCTGCCCCTACCACGTCTAGATCTACCCCTAGACTGTGAATCATAAGAAGGGTATGTCCACCCCTTGGCAGGCCAATTCCTACTAAACTTCGGAGGCTGAACTTGCAAAAAATCTGTAACAGCCTGCATAGACTTAACCTTGTCTTCCATTTTCTTCAAGACTGACTCCACAGGTGAACCAAACAACACATCAGACTGTAAAGGAGCATCCAAAAGCCTTGTCTTAACATGGTCAGATAAATTCTGATCCCTCAGCCAGGCGTGCCTGCGAAGAACTGACCCAGTGGCAGCCACCCTAGACGAGGCCTGTACAGCATCAAAACCACATTGTAAAGAATGCTTACCCACCTGTTCAGAGACATGTACCAAATCTTGTAATTCTTTACACTCAATGCCTTCCGCCAGAGCATCTACCTTAGACTTCAATTGAGAAAGAAGATAGTTTTGATATTTCAACATGTGAAACTGGCAATTCAAAGCCCTCATAGCTAAGGTGGAAGAAGTATAGACTTTCTTTCCCCATCTATCCAAAGCTCTGGCCTCTTTATCTGGAGGAACCGGATTTTTACAACAGAGGCCTTGACACCCTTAGGTCCCTGACTAACAGTTTCTGGGTCCGCCCTAGGACTCTTATAAAGATATTTATGAGCCTCAGGCACCCTGTAATACCTATCCGGTTTAACAGGAGCAGGAGGCAAAGAATCAGGATTAAGTGAAGCCTCTGCAAACACATCTTCCACAACATCCAGAACAGGTGGTATAGCCAAAGGCCTATGCTGGGGTAAAAGCAAAAATTCCTAAGCCTTTTCCTGGAATCAGAGAAGTCCTGACCTTCCCACTTAAAATGTTCCCTCATGGAATGAAGAGTCTCTGAAAAGAAAAATCCTCTGGAGGAGAAGCAGAAGGAGTCGAATCATCTGCATCAGAATCAGAATAAGGAGAGTACTCCTGCAAGTCTTCAGCCGAAGACTCTGAAACATCCAAGCCTGCTCAAAACTCCCCAACTCTGGTTCCACCCTAGGCCTCTTATCAGGAGGGGCAAAGAACCTCTAATCAAAGTAATTAAATCTTCTGCCATTTTAAGCATGTGCTTCTTGGGCACAGATCCTGTTGAACTAGGAGTGACACCAACAGAAGCTAAACCTGGCCTGCCTCTGGGAGAAGCCTTGGAAACAGAAGGAGAGGGCCTAACCACCCTAGGAAGGGAGGGAGTACAGTAACCTGAGAAGCCCCTTCAGCCTGACCTGCCTCCTGAGAGGCCACATCCTGCAATATCAAAGTCTCCCCTGGGACTCCAGAGAAGCCTCCGGCGAACCACCGGTTCCACTGGCGCCTCTAAAGAACCAGCGTCCGGTACGGACGACTCTTCTTGCCTGGGTTTAGCTGCTTTGTCCTTGCGCTTCTTCGAAGAAGCGGGCGTCGGAGCATCCGACGGCATATTATAACTGCACCGCTTCCCGAAGACCAACCTGGCACAATCTAACCTTCGCAATAGTGCGCTTATTGAACCTAGCACAAAAGCGACACCCAACAACGTTGTGCTCAGGCCCCAAACAAGGAATACACAAAGTATGATAATCCCTATGCGGTATCTGCTTCCCACAAGAAATACAGTTATTCACTTTTTCTGACATCCGGTAAACCACTGAGGCAAGAAAAAACTAAAATATTCCCCAACAGGGTACTTAGCCAACTTTGACTCGGTCTGAAACTCCGAATTCGAAAAATTTCAGAATGCCGAACGGCACTTGCAACGCTGCTTCTGCATCGGACCATGCGGCAAAAAAGACTGAGGATATGACGTCGGTCATGCGCATTTGTACCCTGTCGTCCTGATGTCAGTCTTAAGCGCCTTGACCGATGTCAGCCTAATACTTTGATATTCGGGCCGACCGAGGACAGCGGACTACCCAAGTGTAAGGACTGCAGCAATGTGAGATGAAGAACATCATAAGGTGCATGCCGCACCCATGCCGACACCCATAATATGAAGGAAGTATTTTCCCTCAGAGAAAATACTTTACAATAGTTTCCAGAAAATCAACTATAACATTCAACAAATTGAATCACTCTCACTACGAATTTGTTTAAACCGCACTAATCCTATTTAATGCAACTAGCTCCTGCAGAGTTGCTTACCTTGCAAAGTGTTTCACATGCCCGACATTCTAGTTAGGGAATACAACAGCCCTTAGAAAATGTGTATATGAAAACTTTTGTGATATTAATAAATAGCCTGGGTATGGCTAGTGAAATTGAACTCCCAAAAATGTGATTAACCACAGTTACTCCATGATTTAACAAGGGGGGACAATTACTTTTTCACATAGGGCTATGTAGGTTTGGAAAGTTTTTTTCCTTAATAAATAAAATCATCACTTAAACTGCATTTTGTGTTTACTTGGGTTATCTTTGTCTACTATTTACATTTGATGATCTGAAATATTTAAGTGTGACAGACATACAAAAAATAAGAAATCAGGAAGGGGCAAATACTTTTTCACTGCACTGTGTGTGTGTGTGTGTATATATATATATATATATATATATATATATATATTTTTTTTTTTTTTTAAACTGTTAATGTATATATATTTTTTTACTGTTAATGTAGAGTGCATTGGTTTTATATGTGGTAATACCATTTTAATGGAATTTTAACCATGTGTTTGAGGTAATGAAATAGAACTGGCATCTACACTTCACAGATTCTGAAGAAATCATTTTCTGATGAAAGGGTTTAACCTTTAAATTTTGTACAAAGTTCTTGGGAGTAGTTGTGTTCATGTGGTGGTCTTCAGCATGATATTGTAGTTTGCAGTGTTTGTTAAATATTAAAGTTAGTCAGTTGCTTTGTGTTATGGCTACTGAAGGATCACCAACTGGCATTGCTGTGTCCTACAGTAATTCTGAACTGTTGGTCAGACATGTAACCTTGCTGGTACAGCAATTCTCTCAGACTAAAGGATTTACACAGACTAATTTATTAGCTACAAAAAACTATAAATTGCATGCCCAATACTAGCATAATGTATGCTGATAAAGTGATAAATAACAGACACAGATTAATGCAGGAAGCGGTAACAGTGACAAAGTGGAACATGTGTCAATTAAACATGTTCCATGTGAACTCTGTTCATAGCCAATCTTCCAGCTTTATTATGTAATGGTACCTTTTTAAGACAACTGACATTGTTTAAGAAAAAGGTATATAAATATCGAAGCCTACAATAAGAAAAAAAGAAGTTATAAACTTACCATAATGGTCCATGTTTGTAGTCCATCTAGCCTACAATTCTTGCTGGATGGGTTCAGAGCCGACATTCGGCTCTGACTCGGCCGATTCTAAAGCTCGAGAGCTTTTACTGGCTCGAGGCTAACCCCTATCCCATGGTACCTCATGGCAATTCCCCAGATCTTGTTTGCAAGAAAGCAATAAGTACATAACAGGTATGAAATATCAGAGCTGTATACATACAGACAAAACATTTTGTAAAATAATCCATGCCAAGTGGACAACAACTAAAAACCAGGTCAGACAGCACCAGTATAGTCTACCAGATCCTCCAGAAACAGGAAGGGGGTTGGAGGGAGGGACGCAAGAATGTAGGCGAGATGGACAACAAACATGGAATGTTATGGTGTGTAGTCCTATCTCGCAGTAATTCTTGCTGGATGGGACAGTGTCCCTAGCATCTTTATCCCGGGTGGCTCAAGCGAAGAGACTCTTCAGCACGGTGGACCCAAAGGATGACCTGTCTCGGGAGGCCAAATCCAATTTGTAATGAGTGACAAAAGTATGTGGTCTTGCCCAAGTAGCTGCTGCGTAAATAGTATCAATTGGGAGCCTAGATCTAAAAGCACATGAAGTAGATACAGCTCTAGTAGAATGGCCTTTGACTTTGTTGGGTAATTGTTTGCCAGCAGTTTGATAAGCACAGGAAATGCAATCCAAAAGCCATTTTGAAAGAGCAACCTTGGAAACAGGCAAGCCCTTCTAGTCAGAAAAGGAAACACGTAATTGATCTGATTTTCTGAATTCTTTAGTCCTGTGTAAATAAAATCTGAGAATTCTGTGAATGTCTTAACTGGTGAGTCTATACTCAGATTTATTAGAGTGGTTCGGAAAAAACACTGGTAGCTCAATAGTAGTGTTCTGATTGTGCTTTGAGCATACCTTGGGAAGAAAGGAAGGGTTTGTCCTGAGTGAGACTCTATCCTTGTGAAAAATAATGTAAGGAGGTCGAATAGTAAGAGCTTGCAGTTCTGAGACTCAACTAGCAGATGTTATTTCTACTAAGAATAGTGTTTTCCACAACAACAATTACAGGTCTGATGAAGAGGAGGGCTCAAAGGGTGCAGACATTAAAGATGAGAGGACTAAGTTTAAGTCCTAGGGTTCTAATGGCTGTTTGATTGGAGGCCTGAGAAGACAAACTCCCTTTAAGGTGGTTTTGCACAAGGAGTGTGACATGATTGGATTTCCCATGAAGCCAAAATGGAAATTGGAAACGGCAGACAACTGAACTCTGACTGTAGCAGCTGCAGCTCCTTCATGAAAAATTGATGCTAGAAAGGATAGAATAGATTCTATAGGAGCCATATATGGATCTAAGCCTTGGTTTGTAGCCCAAATAGAAAACCTTTTCCATTTGCTGGAGTATAGTTTCTGAGTGGAGGGTTTATGGGATGAGATCAGAATGTGTTTGACAGAAGGAGATAGGGGAATACACCTGGCTACTCATGGAACTGGAGCAGCCATGCTGTCAATTTGTGGGTATGGATGGTGGGAAGGAACTGCCCCAAATGATGAATCAGGAGGTCTGGAGATGGGACCAGAATCCATGGTTCCTTCAAAAGGTAGGGCCACAGGAAGGGAAACCATACTTGTTGAGGCCAGTAAGGAGCAATGAGGATCAGGGAACTCCTCAACTGTTTTGCTTTCTGTATTACCTTTGGGATGACAGGAAAAGGTAGAAAGGCATAAAGAAGTCCCGGCGGCCAATCGTGGACTAGTGCATCCCTGGGTGACATCCCCGGATGGGGAATGAGGGCAAAGTAGCTGCTGCATTTGGTGCTCAGGTGAGTGGCGAATAGGTTGCAGCAAGGCTGGCCCCATCTGTGAAAGATCTCTTTTGCAACTTCTGGATTCAGGGACCACACATGAGGCATCAGAATTGCTCAACTGAGTATGTCTGCTATTACTCTGGATTTCCCCGGGATGTGTGTTGCTACCAGAAAGCACTGAGTGTCCATCGCCCATTTCCAAACTCTTAAGGCCTCTCGGCAAAGCGGGTAAGATTTGGTTCCTCCTTGCTTGTTTATGTACCACATGACAGGCATGTTGTCTGACTGGATCGCAATTGTTCCGGTGGGAAGATAGTTGTCTTAAGTGCTTGCAACGCATACAGCACCACTTGCATCTCCACAACATTGATGTGCAGTGGTTCTTGTGGTTCTGCCAAGTACCTTGGACTGTCATTCCCAGATAATGCCCTCCCACCCTATCTGGGAAGAGTCTGTGGTCAAAACTGCTTTCTCTTGGGGAGGAACAAGTGGACGACCTATGAGAAGTTGTTCTGTGTGCAACCACCATGTCATATCCTTCTTGCAGGTGTTTGTTCTAAAAATCTGATGAGACAATGGAAGGTCTTGCATCAACCATTGGGCAAATAACAGCCACTGAAGTATCCTCATGTGTAGATGGGCTACAGGAACTAAAAGGATGGAGGAAGCCATAGTCCCTACGACTTAAAGGACTACCCTTGCCTGAACTTTTTGCTTGTTTAGCAAGGAAATGACTTGACTGCGTAGTGACTCTACTCTTTCTGGTGTTAGTCTTGCTGACATGGTGGTTGTATCTATTTCTGAGCCTAAGAATACAATGTGCTGTGAAGGAGATAAGGCTGACTTTTTAGGTTGACTGTGATGCCTAGACTGGCGCACAAGGATAGAGTCTCGTCCCTGGTTCTGATGAGTTGATACTTGGTGGTAACAGTGAGGAGCCAGTCGTCTAGGTACAGAAACACCTGGAATCCTTAACATCTCAGGTGAGCCGTAACCAATGCCATGCATTTGGTGAACACTCTGGGGGCTGTAGTGAGAACAAAGGGCAGTGTTCTGAACTGAAAATGACTGGCTCCCAGCCGGAAGCGCAAGGGTCTCCTGGAGCACCTGTCCATTTTGATGTGGTAGTACGCATCCTGAAGATCTATTGAGCACATCTAACTATCTTTCCCGATAAAGGGAAATATCGACTGCAGAGTGATCATTCGGAACTTCGATTTCTTTACGGACTTGTTGAGCCTGCTCAGATCTAGAAATGATCTCCAGTCCCCTGTCTTTTTCGGAACTAAAAAGAATCGAGAGTAAGTTCCGGATCCTATTTGCTCTGAGGGGACTTCTTGGATGACTCTTTTGCAGCAACAAGATGACCTCTGATGTTGCACGGTCTAGCTGAATGGGTGGTACGTCTGGTAGAGACCAGTTTGTTGGGGGTTCGAAAACAAAGTGGATCAGATAACCTCTGGATATTATAGTGTGTACCCAATGATCTTGTGAAATGCTTAGCCAGGCGCTTGGGTACAGCAATAGATGACCCCCGACTGCCTCCAGAGATGGACAGTTGGGCAACCCCTCAGAGGCGATGGAAGGGACGATCAGAGGAGGTTTCTCCGTCTCCCTGGTGTTGCGGACCTTCTCTGTCGCGAGGATGGCATCTTCCATTATATCCTCACCCTCTGCCTCTAGGGGAGGGTCGACCTTGTGCCTGAGGGAAACCTTTTTGGGATTTACAGAACCACATTTTCCCTCCTGTATTACCCTTGGGATAGGATCTAGATGGGAGGGAGAAACAGTCTCTGACGGCAGATAAGATTTTCCCTTCCTGCTCGCATCTGGTCAAAGTCTCTTTCACCTGGGGTCCAAAAAGAGATGAACCATCAAAGGGGGCATTAGTGAAGGAAGACTTGAAGGATTCCATGAAATTACAAAGACACAAAGACACATCCAAGAATGTCTCCAGAGGGATATTCCTGCTGCGACTGCCCTACTCGCTCCATCTGCTGCTTACGATATCAGCTTCATGGAGGAGTTAGCTATCGAAGTAAGGGTGGAGAGCTGCGCAGAAACCTTATCCATGGAACCCAGAGCTACTGAACCCTGGATAGTATCTCCTAACTCCTTCAAGAGAACCCTCTAAAGACGAGTAAAATGGGTAAGGTAATTCAGCAATCTTAATGTAAATGCCGCTGAAGAGAAGGTACGCTTCCCATATCTATCATCCTGGACTCCTTGTTAGGAGGATGGATATTATAAGATGTTTTGGATAACTCCTTCTTGGTGGCCGCTGCTACCACCATAACATCAACGGGAACTCCTTTGCTAAGGAACGTCTTATCCTCAGGTGCTGTCATAAATTTATTTGGCCTCCTTGGGACGGGCTCCATTGAGTCTGGGGAGGTCCAGGCTTTCTGCGATATGACCCCCAAGAATTGATCATAAGGCAGTGTCACCCAGGAGGTGGAAGGTCGGGAACCAAAGACCTCAAGATACACTGACTCATCCTCAGTAGGGTTAAAGGTCTTCCAATCACCCCTCTGTATAAGGATTTCTAGGATGCCAGAAAAGGAGACATCCTCAGAGGGGGATCTAGGGGACCCTTCGGATTCCTTTAAATCAGTGTCAGAAGTGACAGACTCAGGTGAGTCAACATGCTTCCTCTTACATAGTCTCTTCCGAGGGAGCTCTCCAGTGGTATAATCTGGGGTGGTCTCGGAAGAGGGGGCACCTCCAATGGGGGCTGCTTGGGCATCTGGTTCCCTATGCTGTGTGAGTGGCAGGGGGGAAGAGGTTGCTGTCTGCTGCTGGTGGGACACAGGTTCCAAAGGTATAGCTTCAGCAGAAGATAAAGCCTTGTCTATAGCTTCCAAAGCCTTTTCTCCTCGCTCCAAAGACCTCCTCTGCTCCGAGGAGACGGATGGTTGGCTCCCAGCAAGGGGGAATGGCTCCAAAACAGAAGTGGGAGCCGAGCTGAGTTGAGCCAAGGCACAGAGAGGAAGGGCCGGTTCCGAAGAAAAACCAGGGTGACTGTCCCCCTCGGAGTTGACTCGAGAGCGTTGGCTTCCAGATCCCTCGGCTCCAGACTGAGCCACCGAGGACAGAGTAATCGGTTCCGAGGAAGCGGGTTGGATCCCCAGAACAGATGGATCCAAGACTGAAGAACCTGACGTAATAGGCTCCAAGAGTGAAGCAGTTGGAGGAGGAACACAGGCTGGTAAGGGGGTTGGCTCCGAAGCCTTTGGGTCCGGAGGGGCCAATTTCCTTGCGAGAGCTGGATCTGAAAGCAACCTCTTCACCACCCGCTCGATGTCCTCATCCGACAGTGTCCTAGAGGAGCTGGTGGAGACAGAAGATCTCCTCCTCTCCAAAATAGGAGATCTCAAAGTGGGTGACACAACATCAATATCAGGTAAAATTTTTGGTACTGAAGGTTGCCTCGGCACCAAGGAGAACGCCGGTACTGATGTGGAAGATGCTGAATCAGAGCCAGAACTCCTCGACTCCGACACTTTGGTCTTTTTCAATGCCTCCGAAGATTTTCGCTTTGAAGACTTAGGAGCTGAATGACCGAGTTCCAGCTGTTCCTGGAAGGAACTGGTCATAAGACCCCTATCAATAAGTTTTCGTTTCCTCTCATTCAAGACCCTGGTGCTAAATGCATGGCAAAAGGTACAGGGCTCTTGCAAATGAACTTCACCTAAACAGTACACGCAACTGGTGTGACTGTCAGAAACATTTTTTGTGAGCATCTATCGCACTTTTTAAACCCCAAAGGGCGATGATCCTTATGCTCTCTATCCTTTTCTTTAGACATAGTGACTAAAACTATAAACTAGCTAGACAGCAACAATAACAAGTACTAACTACTGACAAAGGATAGTAAGAAGTGATGCGTTATATAACCTTTTTTGTTTTTTTTTTTTTATGACACACACTCAGGGAGGAAAAGCCCTCTAACTTAAATGGGCACCATTAATCCTAGGAGGAAGAATCGGTGTCAGAAACTCTCAATAACAGTCACACAAGAGATAAAGTATTAAAGCCTGTAAAAAGGATAGTGAAATTCAATAAAAAAGACTAAATTTAGTAAATAAACTGTTACTTAGCCAACGAGCCAGTAAGACACAACCTCGAAGCTTTCGTGGCAAACTAGATCTGAGGAATTGCCGTGAGGCACCATGGGACAGGGGTTGGCCTCGAGCCAGTAAAAGCTCTCGAGCTTTAGTATCGGCCGAGTCGGAGCCGAATATCGGCTCCGAACCTATCCAGCAAGAATTACTGAGAGATAGGACTACATAACATCTGTTATTTTGAAGATTTCATTATGGCCCAGATAGTTTACACATTTGCAAGTTCCCAAGTGGTATAACGAAATTTAGTGCCTGCATACTGATTTGCTGGCCTTGTTTGATCACTTTGGCTTTGAACTACTGGAAATAATTATATGAAATAATGTCAAAGACATGAGTGAACTTGAAGTGAAAACTGTTTCTTTAGAGGAATCCATTAAGACAGATATTTTGTTCAATTCATATAAAATTAATTATGAGGATGCGTTTAAATAGGAGACAAGGTCAGGAAAATAAAGAGGGTAAAAAGAAAAAACTGGAAAGAGATAAAATGGCTTATAAGAACTGTCAAGCATATCCCTTCTCCAATCAGAGAAAGAGTTCAGAAGCATAACAGCAATGCTGGAAAGCTATGAATGTTAATAATCTTGGTACAGAAGAGGATATCCCTTTATAACAGAAAGTACAACAGTTCATTGCATTGAGATCAGAATTGATAGTGCAGAATAGAAACCACAAATGCAAAAAACAAATACAACTGTACATTGGAGCAGAATACTCTGACCCCCAGGAATGTACATGAAAGCACAAATATTCAAAGTGGAAATAAATGTGGGTGTATCTATTGAGAAGGACATGCTGGGAACTGATTATACAGATGTTGTAATTCTTTCTAAAAACAATTTTAATATCTTTAACTACAGTTCATTGGATAATATTCAAAAAAGGTATTTTGCTTTGTTTTCACAGAGGCTTAACTCTGTCCCTAATGCCACATGTGATAAAGCAGATACAATTGGTATGCCCATAATTAAATCTAGGACTTATCTTTGCTAAGAGATCTTTCGCTTCAACTACTGCTTTGTCTAGAAAAAGTATTTTTAACACCAACCACTTGTTAAATCTTTGAGGGGGTGGTTGAGGAACAGATTAGGGCATTTAAATATACGAAATATGGGAAAGATGGAAATCTAATGAAGAGTGAGCATGAATTATTACGCGAGTTGTCAAATGACGAGCCCATCCATCAAATGAAGGACAATTTGGCTTCACCAGCAAGCAACCTGTATCCCTTTGTGGTAGCAGGCTTTCTCTCAACAAGTGAGAGATACAAGACTCTGTCAGGAGGATTCAAATTCAGAATATCTTCTCTCACAATGGAATATGCCAGTGACTGACTGCTCAACCTGATAGGCTCTTGAGTTCTCTCGTGAGGGCTCATTAATTAAACTCTGGCATTGGAAGTCCTCTTCTTAACTCCTATGTATCCAACAGACTAGACGGAAGGGCAGTGCAGCAAAGCCAGTTGGTTTATGATCCAGAGCATACTACTCAGAAGAGTGACAGGCTAGAAATGGTGTAGGAATGGTGGTGAGAGAGAGGCTTCAGAAGGCAGTGAGTGATATCATCAGAATTAGTGACAGACTCATGGCCATCAGACTCCAGTGTAATGACAGGGCAGTATTCCTAATCTCAGCATATGCCTCACAGCAGGGTTGTGACAGTGAGGAAAAGAGTGCATTCAGACAGCAGTTGCAGGATCTACTAGATAAAGCAGGACAATATGAATTGGTGTTGCTAATAGCGGACTTGAATGCACATATTGGGAGAGAGAGGACCGGATACAAGGATTGCCTGTGCCCACATGGTTGGGGCAAAAGAAATAAAAAAGGAGAGGCCATTCTAGACTTCGGTCTACGAAACGGCTTGACAGTAGCCAACACATGGTTCAGAAAGAGAGAGAGTCACAAGATCTCTTACAAGAGTGGCCAACATGCAACTCAGGTAGACTTCCTTCTAGTAAGGAAAATGCACTGGGGAAGAATCAATGATTGCAAAATCATTCCCAGTGAAACAGTCAGCTCACAGCATAAAACACTGGTTGCCACAATCAGCTGCAAGCAGTGGTTAGAGAAGGCTCTAAGGTCAACAGAGACGAGGCTGAAGACCTGGAATTTAACTGGAGAGAAAATACTACAGTTCAAGGAATTACTCAGGGATCTAGCATCCGAAGGAGGAGGAGGAAATAGGTGGAGTTGAAGAAGAATGGCATCGCCTCAATACAGCATGTGTGAGGACTACAGAACAGATATGTGGCTGAGTCAGGTATGGAAATAAAGAACATAAAAAAAAGCTGGTGGTGGAATGCAGAAGTCCAGGAAGTCATCAAAAGAAAGGCATGCAGGAAAAAAGTGGGAGATAGAAAAGACCGACCAGGCTAGGAAGGAATACTGGTTGGCTAAGAAAGTAATTGCAATAGCAAAGAATAGGGCATCACAGGCACTCTACCAACTTGTGGAAAGTGCCTCATTAGGTGGCACAAAGAAACTGCAGCAGGCTGCAAGGCAAAGACAAAGATAAAGAAGACAGTCAGATACCCTTCATAAGGGATGTCAGTAGCAACCTGCTCACCAGTCCACAGGACATCAAAGGCAGATAGGAGTATTTCCAGCAGCTACTGAATGAAGAAAACCCCACAGAAGCTGTACTGTCCCAGAAACGGCCTACGATGAGAGAAGAGGAGGAACCTACCCTAGAAGAAGTAAAAATAGCACTAAAGAAAATTAAGTCAGGGAAAACAGCAGGCTCAGATGAGTTCACAATATGATAAAGATGCAGGGTGAGAGAGGGGAGAAATGGCTCCTGAGGGTACTCATAGCAGTGTGAAGAGAAAGGCATTTCCCAGATGCCTTGAGAATAAGCATACTCATGGCAGTGTACAAGAACAAAGGGGACATTCACAACTATGGGCAGTACAGAGGAATCAAACTCCTATCACACTGCATGAAAGTTCTAGAGAGGGTGACTGATAAATAGATACGCAGAGTAGTAGAATGTAAGCTGGGAGATGATCAGTTGGGATTCAGATCAAAATCCAGCACAACTGATCAGATGTTTGCAGTGAGACAGATAGTTGAGAAGATGCTAGAGATGAGGAATGAGCCCAACTGGGCATTCCTAGACTTGGAGAAAGCATATGACAAGGTCCCAAGAAAGCTGATCTGGGCAGTACTGCAGTGGTAGAATTAGGGCAGACTATGTACAAGGACCCAATGTCTCAAGTATGAGCAGTGCTCGGCCTCACAGAGGGGTTCCCAGTGGGAGTGGGTGTACACCAGGATTTAGCTCTTAGCCCACTGCTGCTCATACTGGTGATGGACATTAGCAAACAGGTACGAGGGGACAGATCAACAAAGTTGCTGTATGCAGACAATGTGGCATTACAGGCAGACTCTGAGCAAGAACTCCTACAAAGTATAGAGCAACTGAATGCAAAACTGAAGGCACATGGAATGAAATTAAGCACAGATAAGACAGTGGTAATGGCAGCACCCTGGGGAAATCAGAAGAAGCTGAGAATTGAGATAGAAGGGAAGACAGTGAACAGCTAAACAGCTTCAAGTATCTGCAAGGGGTGGTTGAGGAGAAGGGATGTCTGAATGAAAAGGTCAAAGCTAGAATCAGAGTGGCTTCTGCCAAATGGCACAGAGTGTCAGTTGTAGTCTATGACAGAAGAATGCCAAAGAAACTGAAAAGTAAGGGGTACAAGGCAGTGGTGAGACCAGTACTACTGTATGGTACAGAAACCTGGGTAATAAAGACAGAGCAGATGAAGCTATAGATGATGGAAATTAAGTGCCTGAGAAGGGTAGTAGGATGCACTCTGTGGACCAGATGAAGAAATGAGGACATAAGAGCAGAAACCAAAGTAGCTTCAACTGCAGAAAAGATCAAAGAGAACAGATTACAGTGGTTTAGACTTGTGCAAAAAAGAAGACAATCTGGTGAAGATGGGACAGACAGGAAGAAGGGTAAGAGGAAATAAGGATATCCAGCAAAGAGGTGGATGGATTGTGTGAAAGATGATCTGTATCAGTCGCATGAGTGTCGAAGAAGGCAGGAGTCTGGCATTGAATCGAGACAGATGGTGACAGTTAATACGATTCCCCGACCCCCATGTAGAAAATGGAAAAAAAAGGGGCTGATGATGAAGAATCTGGTCCATACCTTGGATCACCTAACCTTTCTTGCAGAGGCTGCCATCCAAAGCAACTAATCAATGCAGCCCACCCATGGCAACTGAGCACTGGGACCTGTGAAACTCATTCATACTGCATTTTCCTCTCAGACATCAATGACTATCAGTATACATCCTGGCAAATCAACGACTACAGGACCACTTATGCGGATTGTTTATTCTGTACAGAGTATGAGAACATTTCTACAATGAATGTTAAGATCAAAAATGTTTTTTATATCCTGGCAATGCCTGCCATCTACCCTTGTTGTGACTGTGCCCATTTATTTCCTTATCTGTGAGATGACAGCTGGCTGTAGCACAGCCATCATCCATGCAGCCAGGAGGGATTTCCACTTTTCTGATTCCTAATTCTACTCCCAATAGATAATGAATAACCTTGTAGAACTAAGCTTGCTATGTCTTCCCCATGCATATACACACACGCATGTTGAAGAACAATAAAGGCTAGTGTACAAACACAGCTTGGTACAAATCCTCTGGCCCATACTCTGCATGCTATGCACCTTACTCTCAAGTAGAGGATAACACTGCATTGGGCTAAATATCACCTTCCCCTTCAATGTGTAAAAGCCAACATTGCCCTCCTATTCTCATTTTCCCTCAGCAGATTTTCCAGTGCCCAAAAATATTATCCTATGTTATCTGGGTCACCATCAGGGCATTACTGATGAAGCTGGCTCTTAGGATCAAGATTAGACCTGCTCAAGCCACAGTAAAGAATTAGGGAACTCAATGCTGGACGCAATCTCTTAGCCATGTTCTGTGATGTCAAAGTGTGTAGAGGGCACATCCTTATATGACAGCATTCTAGCAGGCACCCAAAACAGAAAACACTTACAACTAAAGTCACACTTGTATTATTTTGGCCGTAATCAGAAACTGCCAATGTTCCCAAAAAGCTTGTGTAAGTGTAGCTTGGCACAAAAAGAAACTGACCACATTACTTCAGGCCATATCAAGACCGTACACTAGGGTATCATTCACATTAGCAATGGACATATGGGTACAAAAATCTGGGGCCTCAATTCTTTGTCTTCCATATAACTTTTAAAGTTTGGCAGGAAAATAATGAGAAGGACATCATCGATAATCGGAAATGAAACAAAAGTAGATCAAAAGTAAAACCATAACATGAAAACTGGCAGAATTGTAATTTAGTAGCTCTCAAGTACAAGTGGGGCAGCTCTTTCAGTGTAAAACTAAGCCGTAAGTGAATGGATGGCGGATGGCAAAGATGCAGACCAACTTAAAATGAAGACTATCCTTAACTATGAAGCATGCTTACTGGAAAACTACCCCAGTGTGGCTACTACTCGAATGTAAAATCTTTGAAGGACTACCTTTCGTAGATTTCTAATGTGCCATAGCATACTTTTTAGCCTGCCACATAAATGCAGTATTTCTTTTTAGTTAATATTTAAACAGGTTTTATTCGCTCCCTCTTCAAACATAAGTCAGTGTAAACATTCTGAGAGACAGAGAGAGCGAGCAGATGGATGTCAGTACTGATACACAGCATGGTAATTGTAGGCTTTGAGGACAGAACAAAAGATCCACCTCTTTATAATTAAGGGACTGATTAATGTAGTGCTCTCCTCACAACACACCTGTAATTACTAACAAAGCCAGGTAATGTCAAGCCTTCATCCCTGAAATTCAGGTACAGGACTGTGCAGCAGCAGATGGAAGTACATTCATTGTTGACATAAGCAGCCGTAAAAAGCGTTCATGCAAACTGGCTGAAAGGTTGCAGAATGTAACTATCTGAAGATTAATAACGTAAACATCATTGTTAGCTTACATCTCTTTTCTCAGTTCCATCTGTTAGCAATGAGAAGTGCATTTTTTTAAACAAAATGTCAAAAATTCCAACAGATGTGGAAAATAAGCTTCTTAGATTCTTCTAATGAAGTGGACACTTATTTTTAAATAAACTTGAGAGTTTATAATGATACAATTCGCAAAGCATTATGTTACCTGAAAACAATAAAGTGCCCATGGACTTAGTAGATTATAGGTGATTACGCGATATAACTTCCACCTTACAAAACAAAACAATGCTTTAAAAACTAGAAACCACAAAGTCTAAATAATGAAACTGAAATTTCACACTGGTATGGTGAATGGATTCAGCTACTTAGGCTTGTAAAGGAAAATTAACTACTCCATGAATAACTTCCTTCCTTAAGGGAATGGGGATATATTGCTCTGCTGCCGTCACCTACCACACTGCTGATATGTCAGAAAAAAGTACAGAAGGGGAATGTGCAGTCACCAGATGATGTAACATGCACGTGCAACATTACACATATTCCCACCTGGGGAAGAAGAAAAAACAATGGCGTAAGACAAAAAAGCCAGTCAGTAGTCTACAATTGCGTCCATTCTATGCATAACATTAACATCTAACCTTACTCAAAACTATCTTCATTCCTGAAGAAGTCGTTAAGCAGAAAAACACTTAGCAAGTAAATAAAATGAATGAATACATAATAAATTAATGAACACTTCCACTTTTGTACTAAAGCATCTGTCTTGCCAGGCACAGTGGACTGAAACAACTCGGGTGAATCCTGCCTGAAATGGGACAACCACAGCAGACAGTGGTTACATAGACAGGAAGTTTCTTACATAGAAAAGCATGAGAGACAGCCCTGAAAGAATGATTTTCAACAGCGACTGGTATTTTATTAGAATCTATGAAGTCAATGCGTAACTACACATGAAAATACAGCAGTAAGGGCAACAAGCCACAAGACTGACATTTTAACGGCATCTTTTTTCCCCGTCTAATTCAGCCTGTGTCATCTGCAAGGTCATGACCTGTTTTCTTAAAATGCAACCTGACATTACAATTTGCCTCAGCTGAGCTACAGACGTTGCTTGGCATAATATAAAGATCCCATGCATCTTCCGAAATGATGACTTGGACTTCTGGTATTGTACCTAACAAGTTCCACTACAACGTTTTCAAGTATGACATCAACAGACAAGCTATTCCGCTTAACCACAGTAAAAAGGCACAACTGTATGAGTCCTAACTATAAAATAATATATCTTGAGTAGTAGGCCTTAATATAGTAGTAAGAAGCACACAGAGGCTGCAGTCAAGCCAGCACTACCACCAGACAGACCTTTTTCCAACATGTCAGCATCTCTTTATGCAGTGGAAGAAAGCTATATTCCTCTTTGGCAATCAAGGGCATTGGTGTGTGTGTGTGTGTGTGTGTGTGTGTGTGTGTGTGTGTGTGTGTGTACGTAAGGCTCTCTTCTCTGCACTTTCCACATCTTTTCTTCAAAATAAGTCTCACAACAAAGGTTAGGCAGAGCCTAATACGTCACTGTATCAGAGGGAACAGGTTTATGTATATGGAAGCTGTATAGCAATGTTACATCAGCAAAGTAATATACTGCGCCTAGGTACACCATGAAGTTGAAGGAATGAGCCATGACCCTACCTGAATCCACATCTCAGAGACAAAAAAGGAAGTCTGAAAAAATCCAGTAAGTCATACAGAGAAAGAGGGTGGGACTACACAATGTAACAAAGATAAACTACTTGAATATATCCGGTTACAGTCAGTACATCACATAGGATCAATCTTCTTCAAACAAAGTTTTAATATGCAAGAGTAGAATGGGCCGAGAATGAAATCGTTCCAATGGGATCAGTGCTAAACCCCAGTTAACAAATTGCATAAATATATAAAAATAAATAAACTGAAAATACAAAGAAGTTTGGGCAGTGCAGTGGTGCAGCGGTTAACGTTGGCACCTCACAGCAAGAGGTCCTCCAGTTCGAATCTCAGCTGGGATGCCTTCTGTGCAAAGTCTGCATGTTCTCCCTGCGTTCATGTGGGTCTTCTCCAGGTACTCTGGTTTCCCTCCACATTCCAAAGACATGCAGTTAGAGCCTTTCTCCCTGGGCCTCCACTGAAAATAGGCTCTGTCCTATTTGAACTTTCCTGGTAAACGATAAATAAAATAAGAAGTTACTGGCCTGGGAGGAAGAATTCTGGAGCATGACTTGCAGAAATGCAGTGCCAAATCCATTTCTATCACTGCAGTAATAACCTCTGCGTGCAGTTATTTTTTGTATTGTTTTCATTTGTTTGTTTAAATAGAACACATACTGACCTCCATGTGGCTACTTTACAGATATTTTGTAAGGACACGGGTGAAAAAAACAGCACTTGTGGTAGCCAAAACCCTGGTTTCAAAAGATTCAAAAGAAACGTTATTGTCATTCAGGAAACACAAGTGCTGCCTAAATGAAATTTTGAGCGTCAGCTCTTTTACAGGAAAAAAACAAACACAAAAAGACAGACATGATAGGTATTAAAAAATAAACAATTTCTATCGTACAAAACTAAATACCTAGGTAGTTGACACACATGCTTGTACACTATTTATATACACTGGACAATACTGACTACTAGATGATTAACACATGAAAAGACAAGTACACTATATACAGATGTGAAATTGGGTGATATAAGGAAGTGAATGGAATTGCAATTGAATGAGAATATATTAATTTAGTATGCAATAAATAAATAGAACTACTGTATGGAAAAAAAGAATGACTGAATGGTGAAATGTACCTTGACTTTGTCAAGAAGGGTCTTTTGATATGTCAAAAAGGTAAAAGCAATTGGCCAATCACTTACTCAAGGTTTATCCAATGAGTGCAAAGTCTATTCTCATCGACCTGAAGGACATAAACACATTATTTACTTCTGCAATTCCTTTAGAATCATTTTTTTCAGTTACCAGTACACAGCCAAGGCAAGAAAGCTTTCCACTGTTTAGTGGATTAAAGAAGTAGACAATAGTTGAATGGCTTGGTTGACAGACAACACTGAGCATTAAAGGAAGGTATAGTTCTGGGAAACACCATCTCCATAGGAAAAATTGAGGAGGACTTCTTACACAGGTTTGTGAAGCAGAAGTAACCATCACCAACAGCAGTACCTTCTAAGACAGAAATGTTATGTCTGTTGTCACCTGCTGCTTCAAACGGAGGTCTCAAGGTGGGGAAGGGGATGCCCTGGCAGTGCAAGTATAACCTTTTCCATGAATTACATGGCAACCACAAATGAAGGGGTGACGAAAGGAGATACAGTCTGCCCAGCTAGCTTGAAATTTGTAAATAATATGTCATTGGTGAACACTGAAATGATTTACACAAGATACAAATGTATGTCATGTGTATATCAAACTGCTCTGTACAAACGTGTGTGTTGAAAAGGTATTTGCAAAGTGCTGTTTGAAATGTAACCACAGTGTGCCCTACTGGAACAGAACAGAAACATACATGCGCTATTGTAACTACTTAAATGTATATATTTTAACAGTGGAAACTGGAA
Organism: Protopterus annectens; assembly: GCF_019279795.1. Lineage (NCBI taxonomy): Eukaryota > Metazoa > Chordata > Ceratodontiformes > Protopteridae > Protopterus > Protopterus annectens. The sequence continues at coordinate 472,486,980 of NC_056727.1, forward strand.
CACAGGAGGTTAACCTCAGTCCAACAAACTGTAGAAAAATATCTGAAATTAAATTACTTTATAGGCTAGGCCTTAAAAGATGACATCTTTCAGTTCTCAATGCAGCAAGAGACAAAATCTGTGCTAGGAAGTCTTTATGATGAACTAATTACTAGTCTTGAAAGCATGAAGGAATGCAATTGTTTTATGCCTTCCAGCATCTGCCAAAGACCTGAGCAAAGCCCTTGTCCAAGTATTTTTACATATAGATGCTAAATGCTACCTGCTGCGCCATCAATGGTTGTTTGTGCCTAGGAACTAGTAGAAGTCAGATGACAAGAAGTGATGTCATCCTGCAAGCTATCCCAGCAGTAATATTTGAGATATTACTATGAGAAATCTCTTAGTGACAGACAGCATTCTGTCCTGGACCTGACAACATCTAGAAGACCATTCACCACATCTGCCTTGCTCTATTAGTAAGTTGTTAGATTATAGTATAATTCTCTTAGATTCAGTCAGGAATATACTGACGCTTACTTTAAATATTTTTCTTTATTTGCATTTGAGACTGCCCTGCAATGTTGTTTTAAATATTCCCTGTGGTTTTGAACTCTGATGTCACTTTGAATATGTATTTAGCATTATTTTGCTCTTTTATTATGAAATATATTTAAACATCTCATTTTGGCTGATCGGTGTAGAGATATTTAAGTTTTGAGAGTGCCTGCATATTTATTTGGTGACACTATGTAGGTCTCTCTTAATAGCCTTGCTCTTGGTCAAACTACCATTTGTATTAATATTACACAATAAATTTGGATACCCTGGGTTGGGTGTGGGTTCTGGTGGCAGTGACCTTATAGTCTATGCAAAAGGGGGCACAGCTAGTAAACATGTGCTAGTCTTTCCCACGTGTGTGTGTGTGTGTGTGTGTGTGTGTGTGTGTGTGTGTGTGTGTGTGTGTGTGTGTGTGTGTGTGTGTGTGTGTGCGTGTGTGTGCGTGTGTGCGTGTGTGCATTAGCTACTTGGGCAGGGACAAGAAGCACTGGTTGACAGAGTGTTGCAGGACTTGGCTTGGAATCCCAGCTAAGGACTCAGCTCTACAGGTGTGCCAGTGGGGAGTCTTATTGGGGATCTGGAGAAAGAGGGAGAAACCAGTCCCGGACTGACTGCGGTCTCTGTGTGGTCTCAAAGGGAAATTGCACTTGATGCAGAGAACTGCATCTGGAAATACTGTGTGTGTGGTTGTCATCCTCCCAGTGAATGTACCCACTGATGCCAATGGTGAGGATTGAGGCTCCTTAATTACTCGCCCAGTGGAGGGTCATCACAGAAGGGATGGAAATTTCTGTGGAAAGTACTGTGACATAACTAAAACATGTACTCTAATCAAAAACTAGGAGACACCTTCTACAGGTGAGCCAAGCATTCCAGAAGGAAGGGTACCCAACCAGGAAACAGAGAAATCCCATTAATGCAGCAGCAGTTCAAGGAACCCTTCTGGCTGGAAAGGAACATAAAAGTCTGGTAGTGACTGCTAATGGTGTCTTTTACTACATAAAGCACATCAGCAGAAAACAGAGAGAATGGGTATTCACTGCACACTTCAGACGGTCATTGTAAAATAGGTGTGGCTGGGTGCAGTACTGATCACTCCTGGTCTGTTAGAACAATGGGATAGACTGTCTCTGAGCTGTCAAGTAGAACTACTGCTGCTGCTTGAGTCTTTGAGATTAGTGGAATTTGTGAGAATGCATGCAGCCAGCACCTTCCCCAACCTTGTGAGATGACAGTCTACTCTACTGTAAAGAATCACTCCACCTAGGTATTTGCCTGACAACTTACAGATGAATAAGTCTGCTTGTAGACGGCACACAAACTGGGTAATTTCCTGCAGGTGTTTCCATCTAGTATCCATTCATGGTTCAGGCTCCTAATTGAGATCTCAGTAAGTATCGGTAGCTCAACAGGTAAGAGACTTGCCTTTTGTGCTGAAAGTGAAGTGATCATACACTGTGGGTTCTAGTCCTACATCAGGTAGTTGGATTAATTTTCCAATACTGGCACTGCAGGACAGCATCATAAGTGCGGTGCTGAGTATGAATCTTCTCAAGAAGAGCTGTTTCAAAGAGTTAGTAGGTAAAGCATGCAGAAAAAAACAGAACGGAAATTATGTACTTAGTATAACACGGAATCCTTTTCATTCACGTCTGACCAATACAACTGAAGGGACTGTAGATATCTGCAGGATCTAATCTGATCTAGCTATTTGCTCCTTCTCTCTGCAGGACAGTAGTAATGTGCACTGAATTGGGAAACAAGGTGCTGCTTCTGGCACCAAATAGAAAATATTTTCCATTTGACTGAGTATGACTTTCTAGTGCTAGGTCTAGATTCTTTAAGGATGTCCTGTACTTGCTTACTTAGGGTAATGTTGCAGTTGGGTGCTGTGGAATTATCTAAGCTGAAAGACTGAGCGTCTGAAGGTTGAGGTGCACAATCCTTCCCTTGTTTGGCATGGGAAGGTCTACTTCCTGAGGTAACAGCCATGGGTATGGATTAGTGAGTTTGAGGAGGGGAGGATACCAGTGTTGTCTGGGCCAGTCTGGTGCTATCAATATTGTCTTTAGAAGCACTCAGGGCAGAAGGGGTAAGGGGGGAATGCACAAATGAAGAGTTGAGTCCAAGGGAAGGAGAAGGCATGCTTTCCAGGCAGATTTCCGTTTGATCCTGGCACAGAATTTTTTCAGGTGAGTATTTTCCCTGTTGGCAAAAAGGTCTAGCTGTGGGACTCCACATCCCAGAGTCACACAGAAAAAAATTTCCTGATGCAGATGCTATTCGTGGGGGTCTATGAAGTTTCTGCTGAGGTGATCTGCTAGAGCATTTTGAATCACCTGAAGGTATTGTGCCATGAGGTGCAATCCCAGAGTGTGTGCAGTTTCCCAGACTTGCATTGCTAGGTGGCACAGGAGATAAGACTGTGTGCCTCCCTGTCTGTTTATGTACCACATGACTGTGGTATTGCCAGTTTTTCATAACAGTACCCCAGTTTCCATTTTTCTTTGAAGGCTATCAAGCCTTTTTGCACTTCCATAAGTTCTAATTGATATGTCTGTCCTTGAATTGAACCTCCCAATTCCCTTGGGATTGGAGGTGTTGAAAGTGAGCCCCCAAGCCATCTCTGAAGCATCTGTGGCGAGGGTTTGGCCCTGTGGAGTGAAACTAAAGGGATGGCCCTGATTTTGGGTTCAAGCCTGTACCCACCAAGCAAACCCTTGTTTAAGACAAGGGATTAGCTGTATCTCGGTCTCTAGAGAATGAGAGCTCTGGCACCATACATTCTTGAGGTACCACTGAAACTTTATGTGTAGTCTGGCCTGGGAGGATGCATGATGCCATATATCCCAGTGCTCTGAGAAAGTCTCTGGCCAAGATGCAATATTTCTGCTGTATTTTATGGAAGTAGTTTGTCAAAAAGGAGACTTTGGAGGAAGGAAGGCCTTTTGAAGTGAAGAGTCCAAGAGTGCCCCCAGGAAAACTATCCTTTTGGTTGGGACAGCATTGGATTTCTGGAGATTTAATGTGAATACCAGGGAGGACAGGAGATCTTTGGGTGAACTTCAGGTCCTTGAGGAGTTCTGACAGGTCTGTGGCCTCTATCCGGCAACTGTCCACGTAAGAATATATTTTGAGCCCCCTGGTCCTGCAGAAAGCAACTGCAGGTGCTAGACACTTTGCAAAAACCCTTGGAGTGGTAGATAAGCTAAAGGGCAGTCCTGAAAACTGATAGCAACTGGAGCCTGCCCTGAAATGAGGAAAGCTTCAGTGAGACTTTTGAATTGGAATGTGCAGATAGGGTTCTTTTAGGTCTAGTGAGACCATGAAGGCCTGGGAGGTTATCATGGGTAACAGCTTGGGAAGAGTCAACATTTTGAACTTTGGAACCAAGAGAAACTGATTGACGTTGGACAGGTCAAAGATGGGGTGCCAAGAGCCTTCCTTTTTGGAAACCAGAAATAGCCTGGAGTAGAATCCTTTGCCTTTTTGATCTTCTGGAACTGGTTCCACAGCACAAGCCCTGAATTTGGGCAAGGGCCTCTAATTTTTGATTTTGTGGATCATCTGGATAGTCTGAGTGTTTTAAAGGTTCTTTGTGGGTGAGTTTGTAACCATTTGAAATAATGTCTACAACACATTAGTCTGAAGTAATATGGGCCCAGATTTGTGTGAAGAATGATAGCCTTCCTCCTAGCCTTGGGGTGGAGGGGAGAAGCGGGGTGCATGAATCATAGTTGCTCTCTAGCAGGGGCTTGGGACCTAGAACTCCCTTGCCTGGGAGGCTCAGACGTCTACTGCCAGCTGCTTTGCAGCTGTTGCCACTGCCTATAGTCTATACTACTGTGGTTTCCTCTGTCTACCCCTAGGCTGGGAGGTATGACCAGTGCTTAGTTGGAAAGTTCCTACTGAACCCAGGAGGCTGCACTTGGAGGAAGTCCTTCACAGTCTGCATAAACTTTGCTATGTCCTCCATCCTTTTGAGAACTGCCTCTGCCTTAGGGCCAAAGAGAAAATCTTTGTCCAGGGGAGCATCCAGGAGGTATGATTCAACATGGTCAGGAAGAGACTGTTCTCCAAGTCACCCATGAAGATAATGTAACACAACTTTTTCTAGTGGATGTTAATAGCTACAAATAAAAAAAGAGTTTTCCAATAAAAGAAATTTAGCTCACCAGAAAAGGCTGGCTGGAAGGAAAGCTTCATTTGGGCATCTTCAACAGGTTTCAGTTCCTATGGCGGGGTAAGGTCCTTTATGGGAGGGTGTAACATTAAAATGTCCCTGGATGAAAGCTTTACAAAACTTACTGGAGGCAAGGGATTCATTTTAAAAACCTACATTAAAGTTAGATATGCAAGCTAACTGGACTTTGATAGTGGAGAATAGAGACGCATTTTCATGTAGGGTGACTAGAAAGTGCAAAATCTGTGACATTGGTGAGGAAAAGGGGTCTAGGTTATGTGAAGACGACCAAAATCTTTTCCACTTGCTTTGTACACATTCTGAACAGACTGTCTGGGAAGCTGTCAAAATGTGGACTATTGACTGTATTTGGGATGGCTTTGTGGCCATTGTGGGAATTGGCAATACCATATAGTAAGCCTAAGATTGAGGTGATCTGGATGAGGCTGGCTGGATTTGTGAGAAAGAATGTCCAATATCTATCAGAGCCAATGAGACTCATTTAGAAGAGACTTCAGCATGGGGAAACCATACTTGCCTGAGCCACAAGGCAGCAATAAGAATTATGGTTGATCTGCACTGCTCTGTTTTCTAAAGGAATCTGGAATCTATAAAGGAAGGTCATTTGCATATATCCCATGTTGTCTATGATACAAGAGGTTTAAGGAATCACACTGTAGAAAGTCTAGCTTTGTTGGATTTTGTTTTGTTTTTTGATTGATTGATTTTTCTGTGTGACCTTTTTACTCACTGTTTTAGTTTGTTGGTTGGAATGTTTTGCAGACACCCTAATAGTTATGGATATCAGCTAGGTATGACAACCATCTGTTTCTAAAGGTTAGCCAAACATTCCACTTATGCTGTTCTGATGATGCCATATGAAGCTGAAACATGCATGTCCACAACTAGTGGGGTTTGGCTTTATTGGCCTGAATTTGTCCATAAATAGACTTAAAAAGAAAAAAGTCATGGACATTCAGAATTGTCATATAGCTTGAAACAACTGATGTCCTTAAAGGGTCATTTGAACATACCCCAAGTTGCCACTAAAACAATAGGTTTAAGGATTCACACAGTGGAAAGTCTAGCCTTGCTGGATTTTTCTTTAGGTTTTTACTGATTGTTTTTTCTGTGTGACCTTTTTACTCATTGTTTTAGTTTTCTAAAGGAATCTGGGAATAAGGGTAACTGGTAGGAAGGCATACAATAACACAGGGGGCCACTGATAGACTAGATATTCTTGTGGGGTCCACCCCTTTGGGTGTAATAGGGTGAAGTAGCTGCTCCATTTTGTGTTGGGTGGAATGGTAGAGAGATAGCAGCAGGGGGTGCCACAGTGGCTGAATATCTGTTGAAACCTTGTTTCATAGACAGACTACAAGTGAGGCATAACAGATTTACTGAGCCTGTCCACCAAACATTTATCCTTGCAGAGAATGTGCATTGCTACCAGAAAAAGATAAGAATCCAATGCCCACTGCCAAACCCTCATTGCCCCTCTGCAAAGCGGATAGGATTTGGCTTCTCCCTGCTTGCTGATATACTATACTACTGACAGGTCTGTTTAAATTGATACCATCCCTTCTGGAAGAAAAACTTAAACCCCTGCAGTGCTAGGAGGGCTGCTCTCCTCATTGGGGCAATGACGTGAAAACTGGCCTTTGAGCCCACATGCCTTAGGCCATCCTGAACTACAAAATCCTTCCCCACCCCAAATAGGAAGCGTCAGCTGTGATGATGGTTACCAGGGAAAGCAAGAGAAAGACACAACCTAAAAGAAGACTTCGGGAATCAACTACCAGGATAGAGGGGTCTGAACTGGACAGAAAGCAACCACTTGAAGGATTATCATATATAGGCTTACAGTAAGGACTCCAAGGAACAAGGAGCCAATAGTCTAGATATGGAAACACAAGAATCCCAGTGAGCCACTTTTGGTCTCTGACCATGGCCATGCACTTGGGGAACACCCAGGGGGCTGTGATGACACCAAAGAACAGGGCACTTAATTGGCAGTGACTGGCTCCCACCCAGAAGGAAGATACCTCCTGGAGTGCTTGCCAATTTTTATGTGGAGAAGCATCTTGGAGGTCTACGGAGCACATTCCATAGCTCTCCTTTAAAAACAGGAGAACTGCTTCCATTGTGACTACCTTGAATGGGCTTTTTTTGACAAACCAGTTTACGCCAGTGAGGTCTGGAACTGACAAGAGGTCCGTGCTCTTTTTGAAAACTAAAGAGATTCTGGAAGAGATTCTAGACCTTCTCTGGTGTGGTTGAATGTCCTGTATGGTGACTTTTTTTTTTTGAAGAGGAATGATTTCTCTCCTTGCTATATTGTACTGGGAGGGGCTGGAAGATCTGGAAGCGGTGCTTTTTGAGGAGGAGCTTGAAGGCAAAATGGAATGAAACAGCCTCTGGATATTACTTCCCTTACTCATTTGTATTGCATGGTGGGAAGCCAACCATGAACTGGAGTGAAAGGATATATACCTTTCCCAGACTGCCTCCAGAACTGCCGATACTGCCTTCCCAAGATGGGACCACAAATGCCCTGACTCTGTGGATATTCATGACCTCTAGGTCTGTGTCCATTGGAGGAACCACCCCTACTATGACTGTTCCTGTCGAAAGTAGAATAAAATGTCTGTTGTTGGGAGTTTTCTGAATCACGGGGACATAGGGCCCCTCTGATCCCTATTAAAGGGTCACTGAGGTCTCTTAAATCTAACTCCCATGACAGACAAGGTGTTTTCTTCTTTTACACTTCAACCATCTTTCTTTCACTATTACACCAAATAAGTTAGTGTCATCACTGAGGGTGATGGTGAAAGAAGCTTTAAAGTTATCTGCAAAATCATACAAGCTGAATCAGGCAATGCATCACATAGTAATGCTGATACTGACTGCTCTTAGCTGCATTATGGAATACTCATATGGAAAAGTTGATGATATTCAACATAGTCACAAGACATCCTGCAACTGTTTCTGGGAAACTTGTTGCAGAAGCTTCTTCAAAGTATCTATATCGTGGTTTGCCAAGTCCCTTTGAAAGTGACTCATGTGCATTAAGTAATTCAAAGTTCTCAAGGTAAATGTACCTGATACGTAGATTCACCTCTCCATTCTATCATCCTAGGTTCATTAGGAGGATGAATAGTGGAGGGTTCTTCAAATAGTTCCTTTCTGGTGGCAGCTGCAATGCTTATGGAGTCAGCCAGAGGATCCTTTGCTCAGAACTACCTATCTTCAAGAAGACATACAATTTTTGTCTGGTTTACAAGGTATGGCCTCTGGCATTTCAAGTTCCTACAATAACCTCCTACTGACCAGATCCAAAAGCCTGTCTGCTGGAGGGACTACCCAAAAGGTAGATTAAACAGACCCACATGCCTCAAAGATCACTTTTCCTGTCTTGAGAGGGTGGCAAAATGGACAAAGATCCTTTCTATGTCTCATTAGCTCAAGGATTTTGCCAAGAGTGGCGACTACGGGAGGGGACTGTGAGGGACCTGCTCAATTGTCTAAGTCTGTATCTAACATGGGGATGCCACAGGGTAGTTCATGTGTCTCCTTTTACATGTCCTATTCCTAAGACTCTCTGATTAGAGACCCCAGAAGAGTCTGTCAGGATTGTGGCCTTACCCTTGAGAAGATTTGGTCTGCTCTGCCACTGGGAGCCATGAAATTAAGGCTTAGAAACAACTGGGTGGGCACCAGAGGGAGGAGCTTGTGTCAAGGGAATCCTCTGAGGAATTTCTTGATGCAGAAGCTTTTATCCTCTCCATGACTTTCAATGCCAATCTACAATCATCAGACCCTGGGAATCCAACTCCAGAGCAGCACCTCTGCTGAAGCAGGAATTGATGGAGCCAAAAATTGATTTGCCAAAACAGAGGATCCAGAGAGGTCTGTGCCTGAGACCAGACAGCTTGAAGACTGAGAAGTCCAACACTGAAAATGGTTCAACATGTGAGGCCTAGGAACGGGGGTGAAGATCCCTATGGATCTCAGAGTTGTGGGTGTCAGAAGTGTGGGCATTGGTGCTAAATGCACTGGCATCAGGTCCAACATTGTGGGGTCCAAGAGGCAAAATGGCTTTGAATCTGTCAGTGCAGAGCCAGGCAACGGGTAAGATGCTGATAATGGTGGTGGTGGGGGCAATTCATTCCACCCTGGGACCAGAGGGGAATGGAATGACACCAAACTCCATTTAAGTTTTGACAAAGGCTGTCATCATGGGTTCGAAATCAGTCTCTATGCTACTTCTAACTGATCTGAACAACCTTATGGAGATACATTAAGGAATCATAGAAAGGATCAATTTAGACAAGTTCCTCCCTAACAAGTGGCTGCTCAGAGAGTTGGTGTAGGAGACTTGTTACTGATGATGATGATCTCTGGAGATTTGGCTGCTGCTGTCGAAGTAGAGGGCACGGAAGGTTCCTTATCGGGCTTCTGGGGACTATAGGATCAGAGGAGGAGGAAGTCTGATTCTGAGCTTTTCTAACATCCTTCTTTTCCTTCCTTTTCTCATATGCCTGAGGTTCTGGGGAGAAAATGCCCTTCACAATTAGTTTACTGCAAGTATCTGCAAGACTATGGATCCAAAACCTTGGCAATTGTCACAAGCTGCCTCAAAATCTTCAGGACCCAAACAAACTACACATGAATAATGTGGATCCAGGTGGTGGGTATTCTTATGCCTGCACTTGACACTTCTTAAACCTTTGGGCCATACTTTTCTCGAAGACAGAAAAAGCCACACACAAATCTCAAATTTAAATTCAAATGCAGAAGAAAAAAAGGAAAGAGCTCATTCACTACCTAAATTATTATTATTTTTCTAATTAACACCATGATAGGAGAACACTAGGAACCTGCCTAAACATTTGAAGGAGTTGAGGCGAAAAAGTAATTCAGAAAACTATTTAAGACTTGATAAAATAACAAGGACCCCTAAGCAGTGTATCAGACACACAGCACAAACATCTGCTAGAAAAAGAATAAGCTGAAACAAGGGTAAATGTGAAGGCACTCACTTGTATGGCTTGAGGATAGTCCGTTACCAATGGTGACAAGAGAGATTTGAAAACAGGGTATCATGCAGAGCATTATGGGAGGGGAAAGTTAAAAGATCAAAGCAGACAGCATGAGCAAATGGCTGGATCTGATCCAACAAGTAGCTCTAGTCTCATCGATCAGATTGCACATTCGGATGAAAATGGATCCTGACATTTTCTGCTGTATCAGAGAAACTGGAAGGAAGAAGCAGCACTAATTATATAAAAGTACAGATAAGCAACTGGACTGGTGTTCCATAGCAGGATTTCTTAAGAGGGTGCATTCTATGTATGCCCCAAATCTTACCATGAGAAAGAAGCAAAAGCCTATACTAATAAAGATGCAATCATACCAGCAGAAAGAACAACTCCTTAAAAACTGTGGCAGAAGGGAAAAGTACTAAATATTGAGGATAGCAGAGTGTTTAAGGAATATGGTTATGTACATCAGGCAGGAGAGAAGCAGGATTACAGCAGCAAAAAGGGAATGTTGAAAAGTAGATGCGAGTTTCAAGCTGCTGTATCCAGCTTTCTTCAGAATATCCTTTCATGCAGAAAAGGACATTCTGGATGCAGACCAGGCTAAGGAGGAAATAAAAACATTTAGCCAAAAAAAAGTGAACCAGCAAGCAGAAGGAGACTCTGCTTCTCATTCTTCTGACTATAACAAAGCCCAAACAGAGACTCTGCCAGTGAAATCTCTTATTTGTTAGAAAGGAAAATGCTTGAGTGACAGAAAAATGCACAGGAATTGACTGGAAGAACCAGGAGTACCTTAGACTTGAACCAGTGACTGGTATGGGAAGATGGAGAGAATCAAGACGATGACCAACACTATGAAACTGGTGGATAAATGTGGACTATAATCCATCAATCCTATTAAATATAAGAACAGACAACTGAAATGCGACTTTGCAAGAAGTGGCTGAAGAAATAGTGGAATTCTGTTGTATGTAAACTGATGAATGAAATGTAAAGCATATACCTTGCTTTATCTAAATTTAAAAGGACACTGAATGAACTGAAGTAACAAAATGAAATGGTCTTTGCTCTTACTAACATCTGCTTAAATATTGCATGACAAACTGCATGGTATTTTATAAAGCAGTCTTGTATAGTGTGCAGTCAGGGGTACTTTAAATTTGAGGTGAGGTTGTCTTATAACTGCTGTATATGTTGAAAATAGTAAAGCAAGAAAGTACTTTTGATTAGTTGTAAAATATCCAGGCTTTACACTGTAACTTAGTAAGAAATGCTACACAGAAGCAAGTTAAGGTTAATATAACAATCTTGGGATGCTGGGTTACAGGATATAGAAGTATATTGATTACTGTATATGTAGAGCTAAGATAATAACTTCCCATGTTTTACATTTGGTTTAAACTATACACAATGGGTTATAAAGCAAATCGTATTGAAAATTAAGATAAGGTGATGAAACACAAGGGAAATTACAGCTGTGCAAGATCTTACCATAACAGTAGATGCACTACTCTTGGAATGTCCTGCAGAGGATAACCTAAGATCTAGCCAGCATATCAAAGCCTTCACACACTTCCATGCGCCCTACATCAAACACATGTCCTACATGTAAGGTACATATATGATGTATGGACGCCTAATCCTCATTAATGAAGTGCCCCAAAAGAACCACAGCAACCCTAAAAAAGCAATACCATGTATATCCAGGAAAGGAAGAATGTCCCCCTCAGCCAAGTGGGCGGCAACAGAAAGTAATAGAGGACAGGACAGATGGACATAAAAATGCAACATTGGGAAGTAGGATATCTATTGTTATGGTAAGATCACAAACAACTGTACTATGTCCTCCCTTATCAATGCTGCAGTGCCCTACATAAAAGCTACTGGAAAGTATGGGAAGCGGAAGGCAGAGAAGAGCCATCCACAAACCCATGAAGGATTGTCCTGGCAAAACCTGCCCTTGCCCTGGAAATAACATCCAACTTGTAATGTTTGGTAAAAGTCTAGAAGATAAAGTAGTAGATTCCAAAATGGATCTAGTATCCAGATCCTTGCAAAAAGCAGCAAAGGCAGCCACTGTCCTCACAGAATGAGCAGGAACAGAAGAGGAAATCTGCTTGCCACAGCAAATAGAAATGGCCCTAGAAATCCAGGAGAAGGTGGTTTGCTTAGATACCCCCAATCCAATTTCCTGGGATGAAAGGAAATAAAAAAATGCTCAGACTTCCTGAAATGTTTAGTCTTGCCAAGAAGTATCTGAGCTGTCTATGTAAATCCAAGATGTGAAGAATCCTCTCACTAGTAGGCTGTGGAGAAGGGAAAAAGGGAGGAAGATGAATGGACTGATTCAAGGACAAATTATTAACCACCTTGAACATAAAAGAAGGATTGGTATGAAAAGACACCTTGTACTTGTGAAAAACAATACAGGAGGAACCACCACACGTGCTTGAAGTTCAGAGATCCTCTTGGCAGAAATAACAGCCAACAGCAATGCAGTATTCTGAGTACAATCTTGTGGAGAAGAAGAAAAAAGGCTCAAAAGGGGATGGAGTCATTTTTTTCAAGAACAAAATTAATGTCTCAAGAAGGTGGAATAGGCTTCCTTGGAAGCCTGATATGAAAGACAAATTTTAAAAATGGTTTGACTTCAAAACTAGAAGCCAATGGTGGATTCAGGGGCAGACAGGTGGAAATGGCTGACAAATTAACAGATTACTATGCCAAATTAGATTTGAACACCTCATACAAATAAGAAAGGACCACAGGGGCATCCACAGAAAAAGGGTCCAGGTCATACTTGAGACACAAAATAGGAAAACTCTTCCTTTTCAAGAAGTGGGTTTTCTTGTCCCATGCAAAACCCTAAGCATGTCCCAAGAAAAGTGATGCCTGAACGGAATCAAAACATCATCACCTAAAGAGTCAGCTGAAGGGTGGACAAGTGAGAATGAATTAGAGCGCCCTTGTCTTGTGTGAAAAGGTCCATCCTGTGAGATAAATTGTAAGGATTGCCCTGGCCAGGTGAAATTACAGAAGTGGGAATCAGTGCTGTCTGGGCCAAATGGGGAGTCACCAGCAAGATTTTGGGTGTGTCCCACATAGTCTTGTGCAGGCCCTGTGGCAGTAGAGGAGGAGAGGGAATGACATACAGAAATATCCCCTTCCAAGCCAGAGGACTTGGCACTGTAGAACAGAACTGGATGATTGTTCAGACAGGAGGCAAAAAGATCTACCAGAGAAATACCCAACCAATGTACAATGTCCAGAAACACCTCCCTGTGAAGCATCCATTTGTAAGGAATTGTCCTGGACCTGCTCAAAGAATCTGCCACCAGACTGTGTTCTGATGGAATGCAAGCCACCTGAAGAACCAAGTGATGACATACTGCAAAATCTCAAGCCTGAAGTGCCAGCCTTCAAAGACGATAAGAATCTGTGCCCCTTTTCTTGTTTTTCTACCACATGGCTGTGGTACTGTTAGTAAAACCTTTAGTGAACCTGGAACCCAAAGGGAGTAAAAAGCCTGAAGAACTAGTAGTGCCCTCATTTCCTTGACGTTAATATGGTCTGTCACTTGTTGAGGGGAGCAAACACCTTGGACTTTTAGGTTGTTGGAGAACGTTCTCCAACCGTGATCAGAAACATCCTTGTACAGCTCTTGAGTAGGGAGAGGAATTCATGATATTTGGTTTCACGGAAATGTGATGAATCCACTAGCTGAACTTCAGCCAGAGACAAGGTAAGAGAGGGACCAGATCTCCAGGTGGTGGGAGTACTGGAGCCAAACAGTCTTGGGATGCTATTAAAATTTCCTCATGTGGAGTTTGGCAAAAGGAATCAAGGGAATGCTGGATGCCATATACCCCAGAGCTCGGAGAAATGCAGGACAGACTTGAGGAGGAGGAAGAAGGGACTGGAAATAAGCAGTCAAAGAGATGACCTCGGGAGGCGAGAAACAAGCCAACAACGGAATGGTACGAATCCTGCAACCCAAAAACACCTGGCCCTGAGAGGAATTCAATACAAACTGAGACTGAAGGTGAACCTTCACACTGTGCTTAAGTAGTATAGTGAAGTGTAGATTTTTGAAGCAGGAGCTGTGCGGAGGAGGCTTGAATTAGAAAGTTGTCCAAATAAGTGAATATTTGAATTCCCTAAAGTCTGCAGAAGGCTACCAAATGGGCCAGACATTTGGTAAAGACTATTGGAGCTGTAGGAAGACAAAAAGGGAAAACAGAGAACTGGTAATGAGAGGAAGAAACAGAGAAATGTAAAACCTTCTTGAAGATAGGAAAAATAGGAATATGGAGGTAAGCATCCTTCAAATCCGGAGATACCAGAAAAGCTTGAAAAAGCAACAGAGGGAAAAGTGTCTGAAGAGACATCATCCTGAAGAAAGCAACCTTGAGAAAGCTGTCTTGGTCAAAAGGGATGGGTCTCCATGACCCTTCCTTCCTGGGAACCAGCAATATTCTAGAATAAAAACCTGTTCCCTACTGAGACAAGGGAGCATGTTGGATGGCTCTCTGATCCACCAGATCTAGCAGAATCAAAGTAAAATGAAGATGGCAAGGAGGAGGCTAAGGAAGGCCAGTACATGCAGGAAGGGACATTCAAGCCATACAATAACAGTTCTGGATAATGAAGAGAAAGTACAGTTGTGTAAAATCTTAACATAACAGCAGATGTCCTTCCCTGTTGCAGTATTCTTCACAAAAGGATGACCTGCCATGGGTAGCCCAACATCCTGCCAGTATACCAAAGCCTTAGGATTTATAGATATTGTATGTCATGCCCTTGGCTCTGGAAACAACACCCAGTATGCAATGTTTAGTAAAGGTATGGGCAGGGGATAAAGTGGCAGCCTCGAAGATGGAATTGGTATCCAATCCTATGAAAAAAGCACCAGAGGAAGCCACAGCCCTGGTAGAATGAGCCTTTGCAGGCTTTTCCCTTGAAAGAAGTAACAAAATAGAGATGGCCTTAAAGATGCATGAAGAAATGGCTTGCTTAGAAAAAGCCAAACCTAGAGATCTGGGATGCAAAGAAATAAAAAGTTGCTCAGACTTGCAAATGGCCTTAAGTCTTATCTAAATAACATCTGAGCTGTCTATGCAAATCCAAGGTGTGAAGAACCTTCTCATTAGCAGACTGCAGAGAAGGAAAAAAGGAGGGCATATTAATAAACTGATTAAGAAACCATTCACTAACTACCTTGGGCATATAAGAAAGATTAGAAAAAGAGACACCCTGTCCCTATGAAAAAACAAAAAAGGAAGAACAGCCATAGGAGCTTGGAGTTCAAACACACTATTTGCTGAAGTAAGAGCCAAAAGAACAGTTTTCTGTGTACAATGTTGTAACAAAATTGAAGCTGTAGGCTCAAAAGGAACTTTAGTCAGTTTTGCAAGAACAAATTTAAAATCCAAGGAAGGTAGAACAGGCTTCTTGGGAGGTATGATATGAAGGATGCCTTTAAGAAATTGCTTGACCTCAAATCTAGAGGTTACAAGAGGAGTTAATGGCAGACAAGCAAAAATAGCTGAAAGGTGAACTTTAACATAACAATATGCCAACCCAGCAATAGCAATTCACAAAAATAACAGAGAACCAGAGGGATCTCCACAGAAAGTGGATTCTGGTTACGAGCAAGGCACCAAACAGAAAATCTCTTCCATTTGGACATATAGGATTTCCTGGCAGTGTGTTTCCTGGCCTCCTGCAGAACCCTAAGCATATCCTCAGAAAAAAGGTGCCTAAAAGGAATCAAAGCCCTATCACCCACAATGTCACCTGAAGAGTGGACAAGCAATAATGGATGACAGACCCCTTTGTCATGTGCGAGCAGGTCCACCCTGTGAGTTAACTTGTGGTGATTGCCTTTGGTTAGGTGCAGAACAGGAGGGAACCAATGCTGTCTTGGCCAAAAGGGAGTCACCAACAAGATTTTGGGGGAACCGTGCTCTATTTTGAGCAAGAACCTCAGACTAGAGAAACATCTCCTTCCAAGAAAAAGATAGGGAGTCCACCTTCCAAACCAGAAGACTCGGGACTCTGGTGCAAAAATGAGGAAGCTCTCTGTTCAAAGGGGAAGGAAAAAGGTCCAACTGAGAAGTACCCCACTGACTGATAATGTCCAAAAATATCTCTCTGTGAAGCATCCATTTGTGAGTCTGTGCTTTGGACCTGCTCAGAGAGTCTGCCACTATGTTCTGCGCTGAAGGAATATATACAGCCTGAAGAGTCACTTGATACTGGACAGCCAGATCCAAAACTTGAAGAGCTAGCCTGCAAAGAAGGTAGGACAGTGTCCCCCATTGCTTGCTGATGTATCACACCACTGTCGTATTGTCTGTAAAGATTTTGAGAGGTCTGGAAGAAAAAAGGGAATGAAAGATCTGAAGAGTGAAAAGGAGAGCTCTCATTTCCTTGACACTGATGTGGTCTGACCTCTGTTGAGGAGGTCAAAGACCCTGGACCTTGAGAGAACCAAAAGAGGCTCCCCACCCCATGTCTGTGGCATCTAAAAATGTTCCTGAAAGGGAACTGGGGGACTGAAAAGGAAGTCCTGGGTTGACAGTTAAGTCCACCACTGAAGCTACAGCTTAAGGCATGGAATAAGAGGAGCTACCAAATCCAGAGGATGACGGTGTTAACGCCACACTGACTTTAGAAACTACTGTAGCTTTCTCATATGAAGGCTGGCAAGAGGAATGGTAGAGGCCATGAATCCTAGTGCCCTTAGAAATGTCCTGGTTGTAATGGAGACCCAAGGAAGAAGGGACTGAAAAAGGTGAGAGGAAGAGCCTTGGTAGGAGGCAGGATAGTCAGCATAGGGATGCTCTTGGAACTTGCAACCAAGAAACACAGGATCCTGAGAATAACCAGGACTGATTTTTTGAAGTTTATTGTAAACGCCACACATTTAGCCTGAGTGAGTAAGCTTGTCCAGATAAGGAAATATTTGAGCCCCTCTCATCCTGCAAACAGTAATCACAAGGGAGAGAAAGGCATTGACTGAAAATCCTTGGGGCAGTAGAAAGGTCAAAGCAAAGAACTGAAAATGTAAGAAAGAAACAGAGAAGCACAAAAGCTACCTGGAAAGGGATTTATTGGGATGTGAAGATAACCATCCTTGAGATCCAGGGAGGCCAAGAAATCCTGGGGTAAAAGGAGAGGAAATCAGGTCTGAAGAGAACATCTGAAAAGAAGGGACATTCAGAAAAGTGTTGAGGAAATGACAGAGGTTCAGAATGGATCTCCAGATGACTTCCTTCCTGGGAACCAGAAACATTCTGAAATAAAACCCCTTCCCCTCCAGGGAAGGGGGGGGGCACAGCTTGAGCGGTGCCTTGCGCTAGAAGGCACTGAGGTACTTCTGGGAAGAAAAAGAGTTGTTCCTAAGGAGGTTGAGAGATGCCTAGAAAAGGAGGAAGGGATTTCCATACCATGAAGTAACTCTGACGGATGAGGGACAGAACCCAAGAGTCTTGAATGATCCTAAACCATTTGGGAAGGGACAAGGAAAGATGAAGAGATAATGGAACCTGGCTCGGGAAAGTGGGAAGCAGTCAGATAGAACCTGGCTTGTCTTGAAAAGGAGCTTTCTGAGAAGTGGGGGTCTGAGTAGACTTTGCAGGAGGAATCTGCTTAGAACTCCTCCTACTTTTGGAAGGAGGGTGAGGCTGCCTGCGAACAAAAGAAGATATAGATGGATAATTCCTCTGGAACTTAGGAACAGGAGAAACAAAACTATGCTTCAATTCCTGCAAGGCCTTACCCTTACCCTGCATAGACTTAAAAAGCTCAGCAGATGCAAAACGAAACAGGCTCTTGTTATCAAGAGGAGCATCCAGCTGTTCAGCCTTAATATCATCAGGTAATGGCTGGAGATGAAGCCAAGAGTAACATCTCAAACCAGAAACAAAAGCAGCAGTCCTGGTGGAGGTTACATTAAACAGGGTGATGGGCTACTTGAGAAGTATATCCCAGTAAGGAAAGGGCTGAGGCCTTACCTTCAGAGTCAGGAAGCTTTGAGATAGCCTGAGAAAGACGTCTAAAACATGTGGGTCTTATGGGTCTGGTAATTAATAGCCTGAAAGGACAAAGTGGTAGCAGTATGTACCTTCTTGCCCAGCCATTCCACAGATCTACAGTTCTTGTCTGAAGGAAGTAGTTCAGTAGAAGGTAAAATCTTAGACAGTTTGTCTTGAAAAGAAAGACACTACAGAAGGGACAGCAAAAGGATAGTTGTAGAGAAATTTACACTCATCAGGCACCTTGTAAAATCTATAAGGTTTCTTAGGGGCTGGAGGTTGAGAATCTGGGGCCACTGAGGCTGCTGAAAAGGTATCTAGGAGGGCAACAAAGACTGGAGCTACAGTAGAGGGCTTAGTCAATTCCATCTGAAGGAGCATAAAGTACCTCTTTTCAATGTCAGAAACATGAGGACAGTTGCATTTATAAAATTCCATCTTTCCTCTTCACAGCAACAGTCCAAGAGGGAAGGGATCGGAGAGGAATATGCCAAAAATGATTTCCCAGAATCCAATTCCTTGTCAGAGGAGTCTGCTTTTTGGGCCTTTTGAGTGGGGTAGAGGACCAAGGGTGAGCAGGTACAGAAACTCCTTGGGGAGGCTTCAAGGCTACTACAGCATTAAATAACTCAGGGGTAAAATCCTGCAATTCACGCTGGGACTCCTTAGGAACAGGGGGAACATGCTCGTGTTTTTGCTTCTTCTTTTGAGGAATGTCTCTCAGAACCGGGTAATCCTCTGGGCTTTCACCAGCCTCAAGAGACACATCTGGCAGGGGCTGGACAGCAGCAGAATCAGACCTGGCTCCGTTGTTCTTTTTCTTGGTAGGTGGCTGACCTTCAAGACAGGAAGATTCCGCCACAGCACCTTGCGCCAACAATTTAAGACACTGGTTCTCCTGGTAAATAGATAAGGAGGAAAGATGACTACGTAGGGTCTTACTGACAAATGCTTAGGAGACTGAACATTTCTTTGGTTATGAGAAGCATGCAAACAGAGCAAACACTGCTTGTGATGTGGATTCTGCCTCCTACACTTGCATTTTCCCTGTCTGGATGACATGTAAACTCACAAAATCAAAAAAGGAAGAAAAAGATGAGGAGAAACTGCAACGATGCACGTATCTGAAATACAGCTCGGCAACTAGCACAGAATGAATAGCATTCAGACCAATGATCAATAATGGTGTTTGGACTGGTGGCAAAGAGGGTTCTGATGTCCGTACATCCACACATCACCTTTATTCCCTATGCCTTGAGCAGGCAGCACACACATGACATGCGACATCTATAAATCCTAAGACTTTGGTATACTGGCTACGGGCTATCCCATGGCAGAGAATCCCTTCAGTGAAGAATACTGCAACAGTGATATGGACGGACATTTTAGATGTCTGAGGTTATTTGTTGCCAAACAAGAAAGGAAAGGGTTTAGGATGAGGGACAGAGGAATCTGACCAAGGGGAAGTGGAGACCAGATTTCAGATAAAGGCAGATTTTTCAAAAAAAGGATTTTTCGTCTCTAGAACTCTGAGGGGGTTTGTTTTTAAAATCCACTTCGGAACCCTCTTGTTCCTAGCAAGTTGTCTAGGCTGTCTACAGCAAAAGAAGATTTAGATGGACAGTTCCAATACAGCTTAGGTACAGGGGAAATAAAGTCTTCCTTCAGATCTTGCATAACATTTCCCTTATTCTAAAGGATTTTATACAACTCTGTAGCAGTGCCAAAGAGATTCTGGTTCATTAAAGGGGTTAATCTAAATGTATGGCCTTAATGTCCACAGGTTAAGGCTTTAAGGTGCAACCAAGAGTTATTTCCTCATGATAGAGCCAGATGCAGCTACCATAAGAGAGGCATCAGAAGCATCACAGTTGCATTTAACAGGATGGTAAGCCACCTGAGAGGGAGAATGCAGAACAGAAAGTGCAGAAGTCTTACTGTCCAAATCAGTCATCGCAGTTAAACTCACCCTCAAGTTGAGAGAGAAGAGTCAGAGCATACCTAATCAGTAGGTCTGATAATTAATGGCCCTAAAGGTCAAGGTAGCACAAGTATACACTTTTTCACTGCACCTCTCTGTAACCTGGCTGTCCTTGTCAGAAGGTTAAAGTTAGGAAGAGGATAGCGGTTTGGATGCTTACTTCTGGAAACGGAAACCACAGCAGGATCAGATTAAGGAAAAGACTTTTATACAAATACTTATGATCCTCAGGGACTTTTATACAGTCCATGCAGCTTCTTAAGGGCTGAGTGGTGACAGTCAGAAGCCTGAGAATCTGCTGCAAATGTATTCAAAAAGGCAGCTAAAACTGGAGGGACTGCAGATGGTCTGGGTGTGTTCATTTGCAAGAGCTCAAATCTTTTTCGAACCTCAGAAATCTTGGGAACAGTCCCACTTAAAGTATTTCATCATATGGACTACTGTATCCAAAAACATAATTATTCAAAAGGAGACTCAGGACTCAAGGGGCAGTGAATCTTCTTCATTAAACCAACAGCAAGAGGAAATTGGATCTGGAAGGAATATATCATGGATTCTTCATCAGAATCCAACTCTTCAACAGAAGAATCAGAATCCCTAGGCCTCTTTGAAGGGGTAGAAGATCAGAGAGCAGAAGCAGGGACAGACCATCAAGTGCAGTAAACAGTCCTTGAGTAAAGTTCTGCCACTCTTTATGAGGACCCTTAGCCACAGAAGCCATATGTTTGGTTTTCCCTTTTTCTTTTCTTTTTTTTTTTTTTTAAAGAAACAACTGCTTCAACAAATCTAGGAGGTTCAGACTCCTGCCTAGATGTAATGAGAGTACCAGGTACCTCTTCCCTAACTTATATTTGGGGAAGCCCCCAGGCCCCTCGAATGTAATCAGCCTTGGTAGCCCATCTACATCTGTACTACACTTATGCATATTCTCGGCGAATGTTCAAGTAGACAGCTCTGTGTCAGCCTCCAACTGGGCCCATGGCAGAGGGAAATGGTGTATGCACTGAATGGTCCACATGTTCTTCATCCAACCAGAGGGAGACATCTGGTGGAGGCTTGACAGCAGCAGGATTAGTACGTGCCTTTTTAGCTTTCTTCTAAAGTGGCAGCTGAACTTTGGGGTGGGTGGATTTAGCCATGGTACCCTGATCCAAAAGCTTCAGATGTTGGTTTTTCCAAATAAATAGAGGATGATGGATGGCTGCTGCGAGTCTTGGGAGACAAAAGTCTAACAAATCTCACAATGTGTATAATTGTGTGTAGCACCCAAACAAAAAAGGCACTTTTTGTGTCTATCTTTATGGAGAATCTGTCTCACACACAGACATTTACCCTTCCTGGTGAAACGAAAACAGACAAGGAGGAAAAAAATAAAGGAACCCCAATAGGGCACTTATCTTTAGAGGGCTCAGTAGATGAACCAGCTCAGAGACTGGTATACAGACCAAATTTAGAGGTAGAGTTTGGACTGGTGGCACATAGTAGTTCAGAGGATTAGGCATCTGTACATCAGATATGTACCCTACGCCTTGTATGTAGGACATGCATCTGACTTACAATGCCTGGAAGGCTTTGGTATGCTAGATGGATGTTAGGCTGTCCTACGCAGGATATCCCAAGAGTAAAGAATACTGAAACAGGGATAAGGTAGCTTTTGTATTTGGAAAGTCATTAGCTACTTTTTTTCTTTTAGCAAAGGCTTTCAGTAGGAAACAGGTTGTCTACACATGAAGTCAGTTATCACGACAGGCTGAGCAGTATGTTTAGTGTGAAATTTCCAAAGATTCCATTGTGTATTTTGAAAGCCAGTTATTGCTTTTAAATAGACTCACTGAAGACGAAGTCTGCAGGTGCAAGCAGTTAATCATGAGAGGTATGAACAAAACACTGTCTGCAGAGTGAAGTTTATAAGGTACAATGTCATTAACAGGTAAAGATAAAAAATAAAAAGTTTTAAACTGCGGAATTTTTAAACTGTGGAAATTGAGCAAGTTATATGATTGCTTGCCTCTCCATCAACCTTAGTACGTTATTGTGTTTAATATAACAATGTACAATTTAGTTTATTTAAAGGTAGCCAGTGCACTTTTTTCTTAAAGCTAAAAGTGAATGTTTACTGACAGGCATAGAAGTTGTTTTTCATATATGGGAGGGGGCAAGTATAAAAAAAATACCAGATAGTGTAAAGGGGGCACACTGTCTGTAACATGCTTTGGGTAAGGTCAGTGAGTGCAGCCTCCAATTTGGGACAACTGCTCTTATCTGGAGGATTAAATTTTTTTAATGTACATAGTTTTGCATGTTTCTTCTAATTTGAAAGGGAATGGGGGTCTGAAAATCTTTTTTTTTTTTTTTTGGGTTAAGTGGCATCACTGAAGCAAAAGGTTTTGAAAATGTGAGTGGTTTAAATGGAAATTAAAAGAAGCCATTACATAAGGCATCAGTCTGGCAAACATTAATGCCTGCATAGACGTTAAAAGTTGAAAATACACATTCAAAAGAACTGTCATGTATAACAGGTGGGAGTAACAGTTTCAGTCATAATGTCTACTCTGTTCATATTATCATAGAATGTAAATGGCTTTACAGGTATAGAAAATAATTCAGACTGTTGAACTATATTAAAAGGTATGGGGTGTAATACCAATGTGGCAGGAAACAACAAATCTGGATAGAAATTAACATGTGATTTTGACAAAAAAGAATTTCAGGGTGGACATACAGTAAAAATACCAGGAATAAAAGACAAGAGAGTTTGCTAGAGAGGCTAAAATAATGACAGAGAGAGAGGAAAAAAGAAAATAATGGACATGAGTTAGTAGCAGGTTAAGGGCAGGGAGATGGACTACACTGGAATGCATTTATATTCCATCTAAATTGCTATTAAACAGCTTAAGAGAATTTTGGGACAGAAAAAAAACAGCTTGCAAAAGTAAATATTTATGGGTAGCAACTGAAACCTGATTTACAATACTGATATACTAGCGGACCAAGAAGGGAAAAACCTAACAAGAGGGCAGACTTCTGAAGAAATGTATGAGAATCTTTAGTATGAAATATGTGAATTCAGTAGCAGGAACTCAGACAGAATTTGCATATTCTCCAAGAAACAAAAGCTGGGCTAGAATAGACTAAAATTACATCCCACATGAACATGCGCACTTAACTGAAAGCCGTAATACACATCAGATACATATGCAGGACAGTGAAATGAAAATCAGATATTGGCATTTTTCTATTTACAAATTAAAGAGAAAGAGATTTAAGGAATGGGTACTGGGATGATTTGATGGTTATGGGGAACACAGGAATTTTGTCAGAAGGCATAGCTAACGAGTGGGATAAAATTAAAATGAAGTTTAAAATGTGGCAGGAATGAGAGATAGATACATGGGGGAAAATCACAGACATTATTCGGAGAAGTTGACAAAGTTAATGTAATGCAGAATAAGGGGACTCTTGCAGAAGAAGAAAAGCAACCGCAAAGCGCTAAAGGGAAAATGAGGGAGTATATGGATAATGTGGACAAGTTTAGAAAAGTTGCTGTTAACCAACTATTTTTGATAACTCTAGAAAACAAAAAATTAAATTTAGGCAACAGAAAATAGAAAGGGTTGTTGAGAAACTTAGGGAACCTGTAACTAGAAAATTAACCAGATATAACTATAGATGTATTGAGAGAAATTTTGGAAATGTTATGGAAATCAGAATAAAGCAGAGGAATGTGGAAATGAATAAAATGGAAATATTTATGAAGACTTAAATGTGTCAAGGCTAGAGGAAGATGAGGCTCAGCAATTAACAGCTAAGACAGGAAGAGATGAGATGATGTACAAGGAATCAACAGGTAGGTCTCAAGGAACACATTCCTGTGGAAGTTGGAAGTTAAGAGGGACGAATGTGATGAAGATATGAAAAGTTCTGAATAACAATATTTTAATGGGGGGGGGGGGGGAGTACCAGCATCTTTGAAAAAAAAGATGTGGTGGCTGTATTACTCAATAAGGGGACTCTCTCAGAAATTGTATAACCATGATCTTGAAGTGTTTGTCTCTTTACTAAGACAAAGGTAAAGGTGGTGCCACAATTGACAGATAGGGATAAATGTGGTTTTGGGGGAGGAGAAGCAAACATTTGACAATATTAACAGAATGACTGTGATTCAAAGGGAAGTAAAGTGTAAGAAAATGCTACTACTTCTGGTGGTCCAGGGAAAGCATTCAAAATAGTCAATTTGGATTTTAAGAGTAGGGCGATGGTAGCATTTATATTCCCTGTCAGAATAATTGAGTTAATTAGGAGAATCTATGAAGGCATGGAGGCAAGAATTATGGTGAGAGATTTCCTCTCTGATAAACAGCATTAGAAAAGAGGAACCAGGGTTTTCCTCCTTACCCTTTAATATTTGCTTTTTTATTTAGAGGCACTGATGAAGAAAATAAAGGATCACAAATCCAAGTTTCTATCTCTCAAGGTAATTGTGATGATGTGAGGTAGTGCCAGCTATGCCAGAGAGAGTAGGGCAGTGCATGTGCAACATATGCCAGCATAGCTAGCTGGAGGTTTGTAAAGAATTTTATATCATTTGTACATCCAACTGATTTGTATAGCTGTGTTAAAAATGTATCAACAGTGGTTTCTGCTGGACAGAAAATAAATATACATTTATCAGATTGTACTGTTGTAACTGAAAAAAATATATATATATGTTAACAGAGGATGCTGGAAGGGAAGGGGTTAAGCTCTGCTCAGCTTACTTTAAGAAAAATAGCCAGAAATTAGATGACTTAGCTTAAGCCATAAAGATTTTTTGTCACAGGCCTGAATGCAGCCACAGATTAACTTGTCTGGGAAAGGCCTGGGCTCTTATTGTCGTTAATGGTGAACTAACTGCTACACTGGGGTGCCAGAAAATGGCTGGTTAGTCTCTCCAGGAAGGATGAATGTACTGGAATTGTTTTACAGTCCTCAGGTGCCTTAGCAGAGCTCTAGGTGTGTATTATGACACATCTGTGCTAGATCCTGGTTCAGCTTCTAATCAGGGGGGTAGTGTGGGAACCACAGAATCAGGTGGCCAGATGCGATGTCGATCTATAGCCAGCACAGAAATTTTTAGATATTAGTGAAAGATGTGATAGTGTCACTCAGCACCCTGTTCTGGAACTGACAACAAAGACACTCAACCACTTCGTCATGCCTTGCTCTAGCAAGTAAGCAGGGAACAGTAATTCTTCAGTCAGTTAGGAAAACATAGTGAGACTAGTTAAATATGTTTTTTCTGCATCTGTCTGAACATTTCCATCTGTGCTGTTTTTTATTTCCTGTGAAATGAAATGCTGGTGTTTGCTGTAAACAGATATTAAATATTCTCATGTTTTCTTTTTTTATTATTCTAAAGCTTTCATTGTGGCTGGCCTTTTTAGAAAATATTTTAACCTTTGACAGTTGACAGTAACTGCATTTATTTGGTGGCACTGTGGTTTCATGCTCCTGAAAAGCTTTCCACTTGGTTAATACTACCATTTGTCGAAGTATTCATTTTATTAAGAAAAATTGGGTACCCTGGTAAGAGCCTTAAAATAGTTGCCTGGTGGCAGTGAATCTACCTTATAGCCTGCATGGAGGTGGCAGAGTTGGTGTGTGTGTGTGTGTGTGTGTGTGTGTGTGTGTGTGTGTGTGTGTATACACACACACACAGAAAGGTGGAGCTTTATTTGGGGCCTGGAAAGGAAAAACCCAGCCCCAGGATTGGAGTGTGCTTCCTGTGTGCTCTTAAGGGAAACTCTGCTTGGTGCAGAGAGCTGCACCTGAAAATACTGTCTCTATCCATTTTTCTTCTAAGTGAACGTCCACCACCAGTGTCAGTGGGGAGGACTGAGGCTCCTTGATTACTGGCCCAGAGGAGGGATGTCACAATAATCAAGAAAAGGTGGTTTTATTTACACATATTATTGTTGCCTCACAGCAAGAGGTTCTCAGGTTCGATCCTTGACTGTGGTGCCTTCTGTGTGGAGTCTGCATGTCCTCTCTGTGGTCGCGTGGGTTTCCTCCGGGTGCTCCGGTTTCCTCCCACATCCCAAAGACATGCTGCAGGTGGACTGGACACTCTAAATTGGCCCTAGATGTGAGTGCGTGTGTGTGCCTTCTGTGGAAGGTTGGGCGCTGGGCTGGCAACTCGACACTGTAAAACTCCACTGCCAATCATAAGCGGACAGGTGATCCGCTGTGGCGACCCCTAACCGGGAAAAGCCAAAAGTAGAAGAAGAAGATTCTGCACTTGATAAATCCTAAAAAAGGATAATTTATTCCTATGCACTATTTTAAGGCAGTTTTGAGTCTTTTTAGGCTATAGAATTAACGAAGATAAAATAAGAACTATACAGGTAAACTATGTACCTACACATGAATTGGTTCAGCAATACCCATATTTAAGGGGAGATAAGTATTTAGGTTTATGGATTAAAAAGGAGTCTGTTATGACAGCTAATGTTATGTGGGAGGGACTAAACAAAAATAACACAAAAACTGGAAGATCTTAATTATAGATATGGACAGTAAGAAAGAAACAGTAAAATGTTTTAGTGCCTTTAGGTTTAGATGCAGTTCAAGCATACTTTTATCACCTAGACGAGTGGACAATAATTAATAAAAAGTTAAAGGCATTTTTTTCTGTGAGGGAAAGAAAGCAAGAATTAAGTGGGATATGTTGTTTTTTCCCCATAAAATAAGTTTGGTAAGGTTTACCTGATTTGAATAGATACTTTAGAGTTATGCAGTTAAGGCTCATAGACATAAATGCGAGCAGAAGGTTATAAATGAACGTGGAAAGGGATGAGGATGGAACAGGCAGGAAATCTGAGAGGGATGAGAGTAAGCAGACTTTTGGAAAATTGACTTCCCTAGCAGGGATTGAGATCAGTGAACAGGCAAGGAGAAAGGGGCAGAGGAGTACTAAATGAAAGACTAGCTCTAGCAGAGTTTTTAGTCATGTTGATAAGAAAAGCTGCTGTTAAAAAGGGATAATTAGTGCATCATGTAAAATAATGCATGAAAAGTATAAGAATCAATTAGAGAAGGTTAGAAAAGATTTGGGAGAGAGACTTGAAAGGCAGTTTACAAATGAACTATGACAGGTCATCTGCATGGCTCACAAGTACGCAGTGAAGCCCAGAAGTTTCAGGATTTTTGCTTGAAAGTGTTTGCGTTAGTATTTTTATACCCCAAGCTGTCTTCAGAGGAATATTCCTCAGGTAGAGAGCAAATGCTGGAGGTTTATGTGTAACATAAAGACAGAGTTAACTCGGAAAAAATTTTTTTTTGGGGGGGGGGGGTGTAAGGAGTTGGCAGAATGTAAAAGTTGGGGGAGAAAATGGTTGTAACTAAAGAAAGGATTCCTTTGAGATTGGACACAGATCTTACTAAGTCTATTGCTAATGACTGCCAAAAAACTGTAGTTGAAGTACTAAAAATTGTTACGGATATAAAAGAACTAGAGATGGGAGCTTTAGAAAAGGAAAGGAGCAAATTAAATAGAAATAAAAGGAATTTTTGGGAGGGAACAATACATGCAGTATAAGGTGCAGGAGGAGGAATGAGGTTTAATGGATGGCAAGGATTGTGCAATTTATGTAATGCTGGAGTGAATAATTACTTAAAGAAAATATGTATGCAGTATATTATCCATAAACATGATAAATGTTAAAATGGTTTATTTTCTATTAATGTATGTGTGTCTGTCTTTAATTTTTTATGTAGGGGTAATGAAACCACATGTTGAATTTCTGAGTGCCGGTTCTGAATTACTGATTGTTTTTGCTGAAAAAAAACTTTTTAGAAGCTCAAAAACAATACTTTTATGGATAAATAAACAGTATATTGTCTTATAAAAACATAATGTATTATATACCTGTTTATAAGGAAAGGGAGAATATCCTTGTTTGTGTTATGTAAATTTTGAGATATCTGCAAGATCCATGAAAAAAGGAGAATGTTTGAAAGCCAAAAACATGGAAAATAGTATTTTAAGAGCATACAGAAAATGCAAGCACTAGTTTCAGCTCATTTCACGACCAGACTCTACAGAAGAACATGCCCCTTACAGATTTGTGGACTGTGAAGAAGTAACTGCCCACATAAAATCATACATCCATTCACACTTCCACTGACAAGCCAATTCAGTGGCTAAATGGATAATAGGACTACATTGCACTACCCATCATCTACCAGCCAAGAATAACTACTTTCGGAACATGGATGCATCTGGTATTTGACTGTGGCCAAGTGGAATAATGGCCATGCATTCACACTGCCTCTAACAAGAAAAAAAAACTGTGACCTTTTAACTGGATCAAGTGACTATAATTTTTAGTCACTTTCACACATAGCTCACCATTCACCACCCAAGAATAAGTACTTATATCAATGTGGACACAAGTGGCATTTGACTGTGCTAAAGTTAAATAATGGCCATGCTAATGTATACCAGCACACTTCTCTTACACACATACACTGTGCCTCCCTGATGAGCTAAATATTTAAATGTGACCAAGCAAAAGTTCCTTGCTTTCACACAGTCTGATTTCTTGTGACAAAAGATAGCCACTTTCTAAAAGTATATATTCCTGATGCTTGTGTCTGTAACCAACTAAAACAAATGTAAAATACTTAAGTTTTGTGCTCTCAGAAAAATGCTGATACCACTTCTATCATTAAACAATGATCAAGTAAATGTAAATGTAATGTTCCCTGCATTCACAACTCTCAAACATAACTACTTCATGTTTTAATAGCTGATATTTGACCGTTATCAACTGAAAGAAACTGTTCCTCCTGGACATCTCATCTCAACAATCATTTAATGGTGAAAAAGTAACTGCATTTTCCATTTCCGCATACAACCTGCTTATCCAGTCACATCCTCAAAATAACCATTTCTGTGTATACCTCTGAAGTTTAACTTTGCTCAACTAAAGGAAATAACCGTCACAATATAATTTCTCTCACAAAGGGCCCATCTCTAAGAAGCCATATCAAAGACAATTTAAGTGCCATCAGTTATATGTAATGTTTCCTCACCACCCCAAAAGAGCTTTCTGATTGTATCTCTGATGTCTGACTATGACAAAATGAAATAAACAGCCACTACAGTAATCTCTCAGTGATTCTCACTATCAAATACATTGCCCATCTCACAGAACTTAATCTGACGGCAATTTAACTCTGATAAACCATCTGCTGCTTTTGCCTGTGCTAGTAGCACAGAAAGATGAAGCTCTGCACACAGCCAAGGTAACCCAGTTTTGACAAGTGGTTTGGTTGCTGGATGGTGCAGGCAAGGAGGGATGGGTATACATATCCTGGAGGGGGTTTGGCAGGGAGGCTCTCTTGGGTCTCTGATGGAACATCCTCCCACCAGTAAATTCACACGAGTCAGGATGAATCAAATCAGGCAGTATACAAACTACTCATTTTGTTAGAATAGCCATAAAGACTTTACAATCATGGACTTTCAATGGGAGATGACTGAGCAACAGGTTATTGCCTTCCCATTGTGAATAGTGAGAAACTGTTTTAAAAAAAAGTAAAAATTATCAATTTGGGTTCAGTTTGTTTAATGGGTGGCAATTGCACAGAAGTGACAGAACCAGGCAGTGGGTAGTAGTTCCAGATAAAACAAAAACTAAGGAGGAAAATTAATAAAAGATGATGCCCCTGGCCTGGGTGCAGTGCAAAACAAGAAGAACACAAAGTAAAAAGAAACTGGTCCATGTGTAGAAAGGTGAGTTAGGATCAGAAATAAAAGGATGGAGGCTAAGCTTTGAGAACTGATAGTGCCAAAGAAAAGGGGTATGAAGGTTAATGAAAACAGACCAAAAATTGCTGAAAATAGGAAATGAGGAGTGAACTCGCAAAGGGCCAAAAGAAAATGAGAGGAAACTGATTGCATTATTATCAGTATATTCTATTTAAAGTCTCAATCTGCAATGTTGTCTTGTAAAATACACTACATTCAGTGCTGACACAACATAACAGCAGTGCAGAAAATGTGTAAGCAGTGACTTAGCTTAGGTAAACAATCTAAGGCTGTGGCATGGCTAGTCTACACAAGAGTGAAGAAGCCCTGTACAACCTCATTAGCCCACTAATTACAATAAAATACAACACAACACAGTTATGGATATAACATGCCTTATTTTTCCTACCTGGGAATTGCAAAAATCATTACCAAAAATATACATCCAAGGCAGCCATAAAAGAAGAAAAACTTTTAGTAGCTTTCAAAGTGTGGAGAAGAGAATGCCAATCATCTACTACTCATTCTGAGAAAAAGAAGTTATGTCTTACCATAACGTTCCATCTGTGTTCATCTTCTTTCATTCATCACTGATGGGTTCGGTTCCGAGCCATCGAAACAGAGTCTGCCTATTACCAAGCTCACGCCAGCCAAAAAAACTTTCGAGCCAAGTGTCTACCCAGAACGCCCTTCTCCCTGTTACCTCAGATCGAGTTTGCTAAGAAAAGGAAGTAAAGCCAGGGCCACTTCTGCGCAAGTACCTTAGGGCACAACTTAGACCCAAAGCATCCACCAGGAGTGTTTGGAGGGGGAAGGAAGGTGAGAAGTGATGAAAGAAGATGAACAACACAGATGGAACGTTATGGTAAGACATAACTTCTTTATCTGATGATGCTAATCTTCTTTCCAATCCCTGATGGGACAGAATCCCAAGCTACCATGAGGTCCATGGGTGGCCCTTATGGAAGAATATTCCTGAGTACCATTGAGCCGAAGGCAGCTCTCCCTCTGGAGACCAGGTCCAATTTGTAATGACTGATAAAGGTATGCGGCTTAGCCCAAGTAACTGCTGTGCAGATGTCATCCATGGAGACCCTGGAGTGGAACGCTATAGAAGTTGCCATAGATCTAGTGGAATGGGCTTTGACTTTTGGCATGGCTTCATTATGGAGGCAACAGGTGAAACGTACATAGTCCCTTAGCCATCTTAATAATGTAACCTTGGAAGCAGCCTCTCCCATTTTGGGTCCCGAAAAGGAAATGAAAAGCTGATCAGATTTATGGATAGGCTTGGTCCTGTCTAGGTAAAATTTCAACTGTCTATGTACGGTCTAAGGAGTGAAGGCAACACTCCCCCTCTATTGGCAAAATTCGGAAAAAACAGTGGTAGATGAATGGACTGGTTAATAGAGAATTCAGAAACAATTTTGTGAAGAAAGAAAGGGTTCATCCGAAGTGACACACTGTCTTTATGAAAGTCCAGATACAGCCTCTTGATACACAATACCTGCAGCTCCGAGACTCTTCTGGCAGAGGTAATGGCTACCAGAAACAAAGATTTCCAAGACAAAAACTTTAGGTCAGACTTAGCAGCAGGCTCAAAGGGTTTTTGAGTCAAAGACTGGAGGACTAAAGTGAGGTTCCATGGTTCCACGGGCTGTCAGAGGAGGCCTGAGATGAGAGGTCCCCTTGAGGAAAGCCTTGCAGAGGCATAAAGAGATGAGAGGGGTGCCCATCTATACCATTGTGGAAATTGCCGCTAGATGCACTCATACTGTAGAGGCTGAGGCTCCATTATCAAAAAACTTAGCCAAGTATTGAAGCACTGCAATAACTGGAGCCAAATACAGGTCTAACATGTTATACTTGGACCAGATGGAGAACCTTTTCCACTTATCCTGATATAGTCTTCTGGTGGATGGTTTGTGGAAGGCCAGAATGATGTCTCGAACAGGGGAGGAGAGATTACCTTGCCTGGCGACTAGTGGAAGTGGAGAAACCGAGCTGTCAGGTTGAGACAGGACAGGTTCGGGTGACAACACCTGGGGATGAGTAATCAGATCTGGTACAGGGTCCAGAATCCATGGCAGGTATACTATGTGAGGCCGAAGAAAGGGGAAACAAACTTGTTGAGGCCAGAATGGGACTATGAGGATCACCTTGCATCTCAACTGAAGAGCTTTCTTTAGAAATTGTGGGATCAGGGGAATGGGAGGATAGGCGTAGAGAAGTCCCATGGGCCAATCGTGGATGAGAGCGTCCCTCGATGGCTCCCCCTCTGGGGGAAGTAGGGCAAAGTAGCTGCTGCACTTGGTGTTTGATGGGGAAGCGAAAAGATCACAGCAAGGCTGTCCCCAGTGGCTGAAGATTACAGATGCCACCTCGGGGTTGAGGGAGCACTCATGGAGCATGAGGATGCATCTTCTTAGTTTGTCCACAATCACGGTGAAGCTCCCCGGGATATGCATTGCTATCAGAATGCGGTTGGAAGCTATCGCCCACTGCCAAATTCTCATGGCTTCTCAATATAGGGGATAGGACTTGGTTCCTCCTTATCTGTTGATGCACCAGACCACTGACATATTGTCTGATTGAATTGCAATTGTCCCAGAAGGGAGAGCCGAATGGAAGGCCTGCAATGCTAATAGCATGGATCTCAGTTCCAGAACATAGATATGCAGGTGGGCCTCTGAGGTGGACCATGAGCCTTGGACAGTCTTTCCCTGGAAAAGGCCTACCCAACCCGATCAGGGAGGCATCTGTGGTCATAATGGCTGTGGGCTGGGGGGGGTTGAAATGGGTGGCTCCACAGACCTATGTCGGGCTTCATCCACCAAAGCAGGTCCCATATGCAGGAGATGGTGATTCGAATCTTGTAATCCAGGGGATGACAGTTTGGGAACCATTGACAGAGAAGGAGCCATTGCAGAATCCGCATATGTAGTTTTGCTAGAGGCACTATTGGAATTGACGCAGCCAGAGAACCTACGGCCTGAAGAACTTCCCTTGCAGCGGATGTTTGGGAAAGAATCGTCCGGAGTTGAAGCCTCAATCGATAGAGTCTGTGAAATTGGAGTGATACCAGACAGGATTGAGTATTGAACACTGCTCCAATGAACTCTATTTTTTGTGTAGGGGATAAGGTTTGATTTATCCCACTGTAACGTTATTCCCAATAGTTTTGCCAGAGAGATAGTATGGTGTAGCGCTGTTACCAGAAGATGCTTGGTGAAGGCAGTAAGGAGCCAGTCGTTTAGATATGGAAACATCCGGAATCCTTTTAGTCTCAAGTGAGCTGTTACCACTGCCATGCATTTTGTGAACACTCCGG
Organism: Protopterus annectens; assembly: GCF_019279795.1. Lineage (NCBI taxonomy): Eukaryota > Metazoa > Chordata > Ceratodontiformes > Protopteridae > Protopterus > Protopterus annectens. The sequence continues at coordinate 472,519,892 of NC_056727.1, forward strand.
GGGCTGTAGAGAGACAGAACGGCAGGGCATGGAATTGATAATGACTGGCTCCTAGCCGGAAGCAAAGCAGACTCCTGGAGCGTTTGTCTATCTTGATGTGGTAATATGCATCCCGAAGATCTACAGAGCACATCCAATTGCCTTCTCTTAAAAAGGGAAGGAACGACTGAACCGTGACCATCTGGAATTTGGTTTGGGTGACAGACTTGTTTAAACCGCTGAGATCCAACATGGGTCTCCAGTCTCCTGTCTTTTTTGGCACCAAAAAGAATCTCGAGTAAAATCCGGATCAGCACTGGTCTGGTGGGACTGGTTGGATGAGACTATTTTTGAGACAGCTTTATAATCTCTGAAGCTGCTTCTTCCCTTTGACTGGGTGGAACGTCGGGACGTTTTCTTGGAAATTTTTGCTGACAAAAAAGGGGAATGGTGTAACCTCTGGTGATAATGTTCTGCACCCAACGATTGGTGGTGATAGACTGCCAGGCAGCTTGCTGCAGACAGAAATGACTCCTGACTGCTTCCAGAGGCACTCTAAAGCTCGAGAGTTGGTTCCACCGGCACGAGGCTCCCCTTATATCCCACAATGCTAGGCGATAGTTACCTCAGATCTCGTTTGTAAGCTAACCCCAGCTTATAACAGAAACAGTATAACTGTAAAACAGAATCCACCTCTAAGCAATCGGGCCGCCCCTCAGGAGCACTGATAAGGCTGTCCAGAGAAGGAGTCCCTGGAGCTTTGATTGTGAGGACCCCCATCTGCCACTATAGGGGCGTCTTTCAGAATTGTTACCCCCTCTGCCTCTGGGAGTATCATCACCAGGTGCAGCACAGAAGGGACCCTGAGATTTCTTATGCCACATGTTCCCACTCCTCTGATTCCTGCAGAAGGTACACTGAGGGTTGGAAAACCGTAGGCCTACGGCAAACAGGGTTTTTCCATCATGTTGGCACCTGGCTAGCGTGTCCTTCACTTTGGAACAAAAAAAGGGACAAAGCTTCGATGGGAGCATTCAGAAAAGAAGACTTGAAGGGATCTGCGAGGTCACAAATGCGCATCCAGGCATGACGCCTCATAATGCCCGAACCCACTGCTCTAGCCGCCTTCAGTTGCATGTGAGATCAACCTCATAGATGAGTTGGATATTGATTCCAGGGTTGCGAGCTGCGAGGCCACTTTGTCCCTGACATCGTCCTGCAAGTGTCCCAGAGAGTTTGTAGATCAGGTCCCTCTGGAGCCTCGTAAAATGTGCCAAATAATTCAGGGATCGTATAGCAAAAGTCCTTGATGCAAAAACATGCTTCCCAAGTCTGTCCACTGCCCGGGACTCCCTGTTGGGCGGGTGGACAGCGGGACTTTCCTCAGCCAAGTCCTTTTTCGTGGCCACTGCCACCACCATAGCATCAACTGGTAACCCTTTGGACCAGTGCGGGTTCTCCTCGGGAGGGGAAAGAATTTTGTCTGGTCTCTGGGAGATTGCCTCAATGGAATCAGGATTCTTCCACGCACATTGCATGATGAGCTGGATGAGCTTGTCAGCAGGCAGGGGTCACCCAAGAGATAGAAGGCCGGGCACGAAAAGCCTGCAGGAACACGGACTCCTCAGATGAAGGGGTGGAGGGCTTCCAGTCACCTCTCTGCTTTAACATCTCCAGGATGTCTCCGAAGGAGACATCATCAGGAGGTGACCGTGGGGACCTTTCACCTTCATCATAATCAGGGTCTTCCACTAAGGACTCCTCAGGTGAGTCCACGTGTTTCCTCTTGCATGTCTTCTTTTGAAGGGGCTCCTCAGTGCGGGGTCTCTGAAGAGGACTCGGAAGAGTGGGTACCTTGAATAGGGGTGTCCTGTGGCTTCTCTGCCCGGTGTTCCGGGGGGGTGGTCTGTGACAGCTGTAGCTCAGGGGATGAAAACTGGGGTTCCGACATCAAGGGAGTGCTACCAGAAGCAAGAGCACTCTCCATCGTGCGGAAGGCAGGCCCGCCTGAAGAGGGATGGGAGCCCAGAACAGAGAAAGACAACCTTGGGACCGGGGTCACACCCCGCTCTGATGAATCTGCCCCCACTGATGGAGTCTCAAGCAGGATCGGCGCGGACACGGCCATCGGCACTGAAGGAGGAACCGAGCAGAGAATCGACACCGTACCCCGGGCCAACGCGCCTGTCCCCCAATCCCCAGAGTGAGGAAGGACCGGTTCGGCGGGAACTGAAGACCAAAGGGATAAACTCGGAGCTGGAGTGAGATGCACCGTCGGCGCCGAGGAGATGGGTTCCAAGAAGGATGTCGGAGCAGAAGGCTTCGGAACATAGATGGTCAAAGGAGGAGTGTAAGATGGAGTCTGTGGATAAGGCAACCCAAGTCCTGCAGGTGGATGGGTCTTAGAAAGTGAGGGAAGCCACCTGGCTACCAACAGCTGGTCTACAAGACTCACCACGTTGTGTTCCGAAAGGCTCCTGGTGGATTTAGTGGATACTCCAGACAGAGAGTCAGTACGATCGAGAAAAGGGCTATACGCTTGGCCCAGAAACGGGTCTACGGAGGGGGAGTATCGGGTCTGTGGTGCAAGGCCTGCCAGCACCAAAGTCTCTGGTTTCGAGATCGGAAGCAAAGGGGTCAGATCCAGTGCGGTCGGTACAACACTCGGTGCCAAAGTAGCACTCGGGGCCAAAACATACAGTTGTGTACACTTATCATAAATGCAGATGTTCGAGTGTATTCACTGTTGCAGTCATCACATTTGGGTTATCCCTGCCAGGGTAGCCCTCAGTCAGCCCGAATACCAGAGGCTTAGTATTTCTGCATCGGTTGCTGTTGCTCCAGGACTGACGTCAGGTCATCAGTGGTATAAAAACAGGCAGCTGACGCCATTACATCAGCTTTTCCTGCCCTGTCAGGAGCCCCCAATAAGGAGCTAGGTTATGGCGGAAGAACCAAATAAACAACAATTTGCCAGCATGTTGTGTGAACCAGAACACTCTGAACAAAAAACTCCAACAAGCTAGTAGAAATACATAGCTTTTATTTCCAAACCGGTTTCGGCTAAGTTGCCTTCATCAGTGAAAAAAAATCAATGTTACAAAGCAAAGAACTCATATTTATATGCATCCCCAACCAATGGGAAACATGGTATATTCCCGCTCCTGAGTCCTGATTATATATACAATAAAGTGACAAGAGTAGAATAACTGAAGTTAAACAAAAAACAAAAGCTAACAATAGTTATTTCATAAACATGCCAAAGACATGCAACTGGAGCATTTCTCCCGGGGCCTCCGCTGAAAACAGGCTCTGTGGAACCTAGTCGGACTTTCCCGGTCAACAAATGATAAATAAATAAAAATAAATAAAATAAATAATGATAATATACAGTAATGTATATATGAGAATACATAATAATCTCAACAACAGAGGAAAAAACAAAGATCAGAGCAAGGCTCATAATCATATACAATAAAGTGGACTGAGAATAAAATAATAAAGTTATACCAAACAAAAAACAAAGGCTAGGAATAGTCATTTCATAATGACAATATGCACTAGTGTATGTATGAAATATATATATATATCTGATTAATCATAATAGTCTCAAAAAATGAAGGAAAAAAACAGAGATCCTAGCAAAGGTAATAATTACTAAAAATATATACCAAGGATGTGGAGAAAACATATATGGATGGAAACAAAAAAACATTAAGTCTATGGATGCAAAAAGATATACATATTGATGTATATATAAATTAGCACCAAAGTAATATGAAAATGATATAAAAATACTGGTTTCGATAATCCAAACATGTAAGGAAACCAAAACCACCAACAATAATGAATGACAAAAAAGTGCAAATATTGTCATAACAAGGAACAACTCATAATAATATGTAACAAATACAAAACATCAAACCATTGACAAATGGTGTAGTAGTGTAGATATACATAATGTTGTACGACAAAAATTATATAGTCCATAGGTATAAAGAAGCATAATATAGTAATATAACCTTATAAACGGTATAGAAGAGGTACGGCATAGAATCCCCATAAAAATTTTCACAAATGGTCATTCAGACCTGGTGGAAATAGTGCCCCCAGGGTAATGATCCAATATTTCTCCTTGTTTATTGAGAATACTATGCCATCCTTGTGAGTTGCTTCTATCACCAATGATTTTATCTATGATCATGAATGTAAATTGAGCATTTTGATGTTTCAATGTATGTCTATATAGGGCATTGGTTTCTTTTTTATTTTTAATATCACTCCTATGTTCATTCATACGGGTTCTAAGGGACCGGGAGGTTTGACCCACATAAAAGGCCGAACATTGGCAGGTAGCTAAATAGACCACCCAGCTGCTGCTGCAGTTGCCAAAGATTTAGCATTCATACACTTTGCTGGTATTCTGGCTGGTAAATTGTTTAAATTTGCTAACCTGTTTGCAAGATCCACAGTGACCACAAGGGAAGGTGCCCAACAATTCATCTCCGGACATAGTCATTTGTTTATATATGGCTCCCCCACTTTCCTTGTGCTTAAAGTGAGAGAACAAAGAACCTAGTGTTTTACCTCTTCTGTATGTAAAGTGACACTGTGGACCCAAAAGTGGTCTGAGCTGCTCATTTGCCAAAAGATTGTTCCAATGTGTGTTAATTATGCCACTGATGGCATTATGATTTCTGCCATAAGTTGTAACAAACCTGATAGTTTATTTGGTACTTTCGGGCCATGCATATCCTACGTGCACAGCATTGTGTTCAGTATGGTGGAAGAACACCACTAGTAGAAAGTAAACACCAAACATTCCTTGTAAGGAGAGAGGGAGAGAGAGAGAGAGAAACAAGGGGGATGGAGGGAGGGAAACCAGGACTGCAACAGTGAATACACTTGAACATCTACATTTATGGTAAGTGTACACAACTGTACTATGTTCTTCATGTTTCACTGTTGCAGTCATCACATTTGAGTTGATTCCCAAAGCTGAAGAAAAGGGTGGAGGCACTCAAGAAGACTGGGGGATGGCTAGTATGCCTTGCAAGAATGCAGAGGCAAACCTGCCCTGGATTTGGAGATGATAGGCAGGTGGTCATGCTTGGTGAAGGTATGAACAGAAGTCTATGTTGCAGCCTCCAGGATGTCCCTGGTGGGGACCCCTATGAGGATAACTGCAGAGATGGGAGTTGCTCTGGTGGAATGTGTCCTGATCCCCTTGGGGGGAGGTTTTCCATACTGTTTGCAGCAGAAATGGATGCAATGTGCTATCCATTTGGAAATTGTTTGTTTTGATATGGCCTTGACCTCTGCTCCTGCAATGAAGCTGACTAGCAACTGATCAGTTTTTCTAAAAGATTTAGTCATGTCTGGGTAGAATCTGAGCTGTCTGTGCACATCTAGAGAGTGCAGAATCCTTCCCCTCTTGTTTTGTGGGTTAGGGAAAAAGGTGGGCAAATGAATGGATTGGTTGAGAGCCACACTGCACACCACTTTTGGCATGAAGGATGGGTTAGTCCTGAGGGAGACCCTGTCAGCATGGAAAATGATGAATGGCTCCACAGCCATAAGTGCTTGTAGCTCTGATACTCTTCTAGCTGAAGTGATGTCCAGAAGCAAGGCTGTCTTCCAAGAGAGAAATTTTAACTCTGCTGAAGCTGCAGGTTCAAAAGGTTGGGCAGGGTGAGCTTTTCCAACACAAAGTTAAGGTCCTAAGCTGGGGTAGGAGCTCTTCTGGGTGGCCTCAAGTTGTTAGCCCCTCTTAGGAACTGTTTGATGAGAGGGTGCAAGAAAAGAGGCGGCTCTGTGCTGAAATGAGCAGAGATGGCAGAGGCATGAATTTTAATTGATGAGAAGGATAGACCCTTGTGTAGTAGGTCTGCCAGGTAATCCAGGATAAGAGGTAGGGTGGGCTGTGCCGTTCTGGCTCCCTTAGCCTGGATCCAAGTGCAAAACCTTTTCCACTTGTCAGCATAAGACTTTCTAGTGCTGGGGCGTCTGGCCTCGTGTATAACATGTAGAACCTGTTTGCTTAGACTGGCAGCTTGAGAAGAGGTCAGGGAATAAGCCAGGCTGCCAGATAGAGGGTCTGCAATCGGGGATGCATGAAATTTCCAGTCCTCTGGGTCAGGAGTGTTGGGATCTGAGGCAGGTGCCATGGTGGCAGGGGTGACGGGCTGCGCAGCAGTGGGTACCAGTGCTGTTGTGGCCAGTCTGGGGCAATCAGGATTGTCCTTGGTTTTTCCTCCCTCATTTTGAGCAGTACCCTTGAAATGAGTGGTAGGGGGGGGAAATGCATAGACCGAGGGGTTTACCCACTGGAAGGATTGAGCATCCACTTTCCAGGCCTTGCTGTGAGGTTCCCTGGTGCAGAATTTGTTGAGCTGATGATTGGAGTGGGAGGCAAAGAGGTCTACCTTCGGGGTGCCCCATTTCTGGGTTACAAGGGTGAAGGTTCTTTGGTCTAGCTGCCACTTGTATGGGTCTAGCAGGTTTCTGCTTAAGTTGTCTGCCAGAGAGTTTAAAGAGCCTGGGAGGAATTGTGCTAACAGGTGTAGTTGCATGGCTGCGACTGTGTGCCAAAGGGTCATGGCAAGACTGCACAGAGGATAAGAGTGAGTCCCACCCTGCTTGTTGATGTACCACATCACTGTGGTGTTGTCTGTTTTGATCAGCAGAGCGCCCGGGGAGAATAGGGGTCTGAAAGCTGTCAGGGCGTGCTGAACAGCTAACATCTCTTTTTGGTTGATGTGCAGATGTAACTGATTTAGGCTCCATTGGCCCTGAATGCACCTGCCGTCCAGGTGTGCATCCTAGGCATAGTCTGATGCGTCTGTGGTGAAGGTTTGGGAGTCGTGGGGTAGTGAAAAGGGAAGTCCCTTGTTGTGGTAGCATGCTGCTGCCCACCAAAGAAAATCTTTCCTTAGATGAGGTATCATTGGTATAAGAGTTTCCAGGTCTTGAGAGTGCTGACACCAAAGGCTTTTTAGGTACCACTGAAATTTCCTCATATGCAGTCTGGCATATGGAATGAGTAGAATACAAGAAGCCATGAACCCTAGATATTGCAGGATTTTCCTTGCGGATAACTGGGTCTTGGTGGCTAGTTGAGAAGTAGGTTGTCAGGTAGGTTTGTTTTTCTGGTGTAAGGAATGCCATCTGGGATGCTGTGTCCAGGCTTGCTCCCAGGAATACAATTTTTTGTGTGGAGACTAGTTTTTATTTCTTTTCGTTGATAGTATATCCAAGGGAGGTCAGTAGGTCCTTTACAAAGGTCAGGTACTTTAGCAGCTTTTCCTGTCTGCCTGAATCAAAAAGTATGGGTAAATTTGAATATTTCTCTGCCTGCAAAAAGCAATGGCGGAAGCCAGACATTTTGTGAAAACTCTGGGAGCAGTGGATAAGCCAAAGGGAAGCACACAGGGAACTGAAAGTGCAGCGATCCTGCTCTGAAACGTAGGTATTTCCTGCATGATTCCCTGATTGGGATGTGTAGGTAGGCCTCTCTTAGGTCTAGGGTGGCTAACCAAGCATCCTTGGAAAGCATTGGAAGAAGCTGCTGGAGGGTGAGCATTTTGAATTTTGGTATAACCAGAAAGGTGTTTAGAATGGATAGGTCGAGGATGGGGCACCATGTGCCCTCTTTTCTGGGTACCAGGAAGAGTCTGGAGTAGAAACCTTGGCCTGTCTGTTCTGCAGGAACATGCTCTATTGCTGTCAGAGAGAGGAGGGAAAGGAATTACTTTTTGGCCTCTGCCCATTGGTTTGGGGGAAGATCTGGGATCCCTTTTGGGGTTGGCAGAGTGTGAAAATAAAATCTGTATCCCTGGGACACTATGTTGAGGACCCAGCGGTCGCTGGTAATGGTGGCCCAGTTGCTTGCATGGAAGAACAGTTTTCCTCCTAGGGGCAAGTACAGGTGGGCAGAGGGAGGGGGTAGACGTGTAAAGTCATTGTGAGCTCTTACCATAAGGGGGGTGGGCTTTGCACTCCCTGGTTTTGAAGAGGAGGAATTCCATTGCTTAGATCTCTGCATTCCCTGGGGCTGTTGTCTGGGTGTCTGCTTCCCCTTGGGTCTGGGCTGGGCTGAGCTGACCTGGGAGGGCAGGAAAGGACCAGTACTTGGAGGGGCAATGCCTACTGAACCTTGGTGGCTGGACCTGTAAGAAGTCTGTTTGCAGAGATTTAGCTTTTTCTTCCATTATTTTTAGGACCTCTTCTGCCTTGGTGCCAAATAAGTTGTCTTTATGCAAGGGTGCGTCCAATAATTTCGATTTGACATGGTCTGGCAAGGTCTGTTCCTTAAGCCAAGCATGTGTTCTAAGTACAGAACCAGTGCCTGCTGCCCTGCAAGATGCTTCTAGGGCATCAAAACCACATTGTAAGGTGTGCTTAGTTACTTGACTTGCAGAATGCATTAACTCTTGTAACTCTATTTTCTACAGAAGCAGGAAAAGAAGATAGTTTTTGTTTGAGGCGTTCCATGGTATGTTGCTGATATTTCAGCATATGGAACTGACAATCTAATGCTCTAATACCAAGAGAAGCAGAGGTGTATACTTTTTTACCCCATCTGTCTAATGCTCGGGAATCCCTATCTGAGGGGGTGGGATTCTTAGCTGAAGTTGCTTTGATTCCTTTAGGTCTTTGAGAGATGACCTCGGGGTAAGCAGTAGGATTTTTGAAAAGAAATTTGTGAGAGTCATTGACTCTAGTACCTGTCAGGTTTCCTGGGAGAAAAAGGGAGGGTATCAGGAGTAAGACTGGATTCCATACAAACATCATCCACAACAGAAGAGGTCTGTGCTGTGGAAGATCTAAAAATTCCCAGAGTCTCTTTTTTTGACGGAGGATAAGCCTGATATTCCCAATGGAAATGCACCCTTAAAGTATGTAGGGTTTCCCCAAAGGAAAAGTCCTCGGGTGGAGAGGCTGAAGGGATGGATTCCTCTGCATCAAGATCCTCATAAGCAGACAGGGGTTGCATATCTTCATATTTAGATGCATCAGAGTCATCGGACTCCTGTTCAGATAAAACTACTGGGGACAAGTCTCTTTTTCTTTTGGAAGGGGTAGCCTGGCTTCCCCTGATGAGCATTATAAGGTCTTCCACCATTTTAAGCATTTGAGACTGAGGCAAGGAAGCAGGGGCCTGAACTTGGGTCGTTGTTTTTTTGGGTGCGGTTCATACCATGGGCCTTAGAAACTCGGTAGTTTTCGAAATAAGTTGTCTGTCTGTGTTGAGTATCGGTAGTGCAAAGTACTTCCTCGGAAGCAAGTGCCTGCTCAGAGGCTGTGGACCCATCCAAACTAGAGACATCCGCAGGATCCTTAGTAGAAGAGGAGTCTTGTGGCATACCGGACTCCGAAAGGGTCTCGGTAGCGGCCTACAAATCCACAGAAGCGGGCATCAGGGGCTGCGAATGCTCCTCACCGAGGAACAGACAACTGGCGACTAGCTTAACGGAAGCATCGCTGGCAGTTTTGGACCTGTGCAGTCTGTCTCTGTCTTTATCCTTACGCTTTTTTGGAAGATCGGTTGTTGGATGACTTACCGAAGCCATATCGGAAACTGAGGACTGCGAGTGAAAACATCTAGCTACAATAAGGGCCCGGCGACATATAGTTCTGGCGTTGAACAAAGCACAAAAGCGACAGCAGATGACGCTGTGGTCTGGGCCTAAACAAGTGATGCAGTAGGAATGAGAGTCTCTGTGTGGCATTTGCTTTCCACAGGCGAGACGATTGTTAACTTTTTCTGACATCATTTAGAGCAAAAACAAAAGGATCCCCAACGGGGTACTTAGCTTCAGAAGACTTCAACTTCAATTCGGAAATGAAAAACTCAGGTAGCGGCCAACCAGCACTAGTGCAGACTGCTTCTGCTTCGGGCTCCTCAGCAAGAAAGACTGATGTAATGGCGTTGGCCGTCTGTTTTTATACCACTGACAACCTGACGTCAGTCCTGGAGCGACAGCAACCAACGCAGAAATATTAAGCCTCTGGTATTCGGGCCAACTGAGGGCTACTCTGGCAGGGATAACCCAAATGTGATGATTGCAACAGTGAAACATGAAGAAAGTACAGTTGTGTACACTTACCATAAATGTAGATGTCCGAGTGTACTCACTGTTGCAGTCATTACATTTGGGTTATCTGCCTGCAGGTAAGCCCTCAGCCGGCCTGAATATGAAAGTCTTGGATCCCTGCATCGGATGCTGTCTCCTCTTCCATGAAGTCAGGTTGTCAGGGCTATAAAACATGCAGCTGACGCCATTACATCAGTTTTTCTTGGCACAGATGTCAGGTACCCCCATAATGGGAAGCAATTATATGTTAGGTTACACCTCCAACAAAAACAAATACACCAGAAAGCTGAAATACACTAAACAAGACAAAAAGTATAGCCAAGAGAAGTCAGGCGGCTGGAGGGAGGGTAACCAGGACTGCAACAGTGAATACACTCTAACATCTACATTTATGGTAAGTGTACACAACTGTACTATGTTCTTCATGTTTCTCTGTTGCAGTCATTACATTCGGGTTGATTCTCAAAGCTAAGGAAGGGGGGAGGAGGAAGTTAGAAAGCATTAGGAGCAGCTATTAAGCCCTGCAAGGCTGCAGTGGCAAAACCAGCTCTGGATTGAGAAGAAATAGGCATGTGGTAATGCTTGGTGAAGGTATGTACAGAGCTCCAGGTAGCAGCTTCTAGGATGTCCCTGGTAGGGACACCTCTGAGAAAGACTGTAGAGGTAGATGCAGCCCTGGTGGAATGTGATTTTATCCCTCTGTGGGGTAGGTTTTCCATGGTGCTTACAGCAGAAATGAATGCAATGGGCTATCCACTTAGAAATGGTTTGCTTTGAAATGGCCTTCCCCTCTGCCCCTGCAGCAAAGCCAACTAGCAGCTGTTCAGATTTGAGAGGATTAATCCTGTCCAAATAAAATCCAAGTTGTCTGTGCACATCCAAAGAGTGCAGTATTCGTTCTCCTTTGTTCTGTGGATTAGGGAAAAAAAGTAGGCAAATGAATGGACTGATTACGGGCCACACTAGATACCACCTTGGGCATAAAGGAAGGATTGGTCCTGAGGGACACCCTGTCTGCATGGAAGATGAAGAGCTCCACTGCCATGAGGGCCAGTAATTCAGACACTCTTCTTGCTGAAGTGATGGCTAGAAGGAAGGCTGTTTTCCAAGAAAGGAATTTCAACTCCGCAGTTACAGCTGGCTCAAAAGGAAGTAGAGTGAGCTTTTCCAATACAAAGTTAAGGTCCCAGGCTGGAGTAGGAGCTCTCCTGGGTGGTCTTAAATTTTTGGCCCCTCTGAGGAATTGCTTTAGCAGGGGGTGAGAGAAAAGGGGTGGTTCAGTATTACAATGTGCTGAAATGGCAGAGTCATGAATTTTAATTGACGAGAAGGAAAGGCCCTTGTGGAGCATCTCTGTTAGGTACTGAAGAATATGCGCTAAGCTGGGCACTGTTGTGCCCATCCCCAGAGTCTGGTTCCGGGAACAGTATCTTTTCCACTTTTCAGCATAGGATTTTCTCATATTAGGCCTCCTTGCTTCCAGAATGACATCTAGCACCTTCTTACTGAGGGATGCTATTGGAGAGCTCAAGGAATTAGCTAGGCTGGAAGGTTTAGGGTTTGAAGCTCTGGGTGCAGAATCTGGCCCTCCTGCTGGGACAGCAGGGAAGGGGTCTGAGGCAGTGCCATGGTTCCAGCAATGACATACTGCGCAAGACGGGGTATCAGTGCTGGCGTGGCCAGTCTGGTGCAATCAGTATTGTCTTTGGTTTGTCCTGTTTAATCTTTAGCAGAACTTTCGAGAGGACAGGCAGAGGGGGAAAAGAAATAAACTGAGAGGCTTTCCCAGGTGAAGGACAGGGCATCCACTTTCCAAGCTTGACTGTGGGAAGTCCTTGTGCAGAATTTGTCCAACTGGTAATTCTGAGGGGAGACAAACAGGTCTATCTCTGGATTCCCCAATTTGTTTCTCAAAGGGTTGAATATTTTTGGTTCCAGTTTCCACTCGTGTGAGTGTATGAGATTTCTGCTTAGGTCATCTGCCAGTGAATTTAGCTTGCCTGGCTGGAATTGAGCTTGTAGGTGCACTTGGTAGCTCAAGGCTGTGTTCCACAGAGCCATGGCTAGTCTGCAGAGAGGATACGAGTGGGTTCCCCCCCCCCGCTTGTTTATGTACCACATAACAGTGGTGCTGTCTGTCTTTACCAGTAATTGTCCTGGAAGAATGTGGTCCTTGAAGGCTGTCAGGGAATTCTGTACAGCTAACATTTCTTTTTGACTGATATGCAGGTGCATTTGACTCTGATTCCATTTGCCCTGAATGCACTACTCTGCCAAGTGACCCCCCCCACCCGACCCATGCATAGTCTGATGCATCTGTTGTTAGGGCTTGGGCGGCAGGGGCTAGAGTGAATGGGAGCCCCTTGTTGTGGTAGCAGGCCTCTGCCCACCAAAGGAACTCTGTCTTTATACAAAGAATGATAGGAATCATTGATTCCAGGTCCTGAGAATGTTGACACTACAGGCTTTTTAGATACCATTGTAGTTTCCTCATATGCAGTCCTGCATATGAAATTAGTAGAAAGCAAGAGGCCATGAACCCCAAGGCTTGCAGGATTTTCCTTGCAGATAACTGGGTCTTTGTGGCCAGTAGTTTGAAGTAGGCTGTTAAATAAACTTGTTTCGCTGGTGTGAGGTAAGCTATCTGGGAAGTTGTGTTCAAGCTTGCTCCCAGGAATACAATTTGTTGGCAGGGTACTAGATGAGATTTCTTTTTGTTTATGGTGTACCCCAGTGAGGTTAGAAGTTTCTTTACAAAAGCCAGATGTTTGAGTAGCATGTCCTGGCTTTCTGCCTGAATTAGACAATCGTCCAGGTATGGGTATATTTGAATATTTCTTTGCCTGCAAATGCAATGACTGGAGCTAGGCACTTTGTGAATACCCTGGGCGCAGTAGATAAGCCAAAGGGAACTGCAGAGAACTGATAGTGCATGGAGCCTGCTCTGAAGCGTAGGTATTTTCGGCAAGATTCCCTTACTGGAATGTGCAGGTAAGCTTCCTTTAAGTCTAAGGTTGCCAACCAGGCATCTTTAGCTAGCGCAGGAAGCAGCTGTTGAAGTGTTAGCATTTTGAATTTTGGGATTACCAAAAAGGTGTTTAGAACAGAGAGGTCCAGGATAGGATGCCAGGAGCTGTCTTTTCTGGGTACCAGGAAAAGTCTTGAGTAAAAACCTTGTCCCCCTTCTTCTGCTGGGACAGGTTGAATAGCCCTGATACTTAGAAGAGAGAGAACCTGCTGTTGAGCCTCTGCCCCACTGATTTGGGGGTAGGTCTGGCCAACCGTTTGGGGTTGGTAAGGTGTGGAAGTGGAATCTGTATCCTTGGAAAACTATATTTAAAACCCATTTGTTCTGGGTAATGCGTTCCCAGTTTTTTTGCATGCCAGGCAATCTTTCTCCCTAAGGGAGCAGGCAGTTGAGCAAGGCTTGGAAAGTTTAAGGTTAAGTCATTTTGACATTTTTCCATAGGGGGGTGTCTTACTACTTCCAGCTTTGGAAGTGGGGACTCCCCACTGATTAGGCCTGTGAGTACCTTTAGACTGTAGCCTAGGTGGTCTGCTGTTCCTGGGTTTGGACTGAGAAGGCCTGGAAGAGACAGGAAAGGACCAATTCCTAGAAGGCCAATGCTTACTAAATCTGGGAGGCTGTTGTTGTTTGTCTTTCGGCTTTTCCCGGTAAGGGGTCGCCACAGCAGAACTCCGGTCCGTTAATGATTGGCAGCAGATTTTTACGAAACGCCGAGGTGCCAGCTCGACGCCCAACCTTCAATGAAGGCATGCCCATTTACGCACGCATGTCTTTCGAATGCTACCCAACCACGGGGAGGACATGCAGACTCCACACAGAAGGCACTCCCAAGCCCAGCCGAGAATCGAACAGGAGAACCTCTTGCTGTGAGGTAACAACGCTACCGCCGTACCACCGTGGCAATTGCAGGAAATCTTTAACAGTTTGCAGAGATTTAGCTTTTTCCTTCATCTTTTTAAGGACGACTTCTGCCTTGTTGACAAACAGGCAGTCTTGGTTTAAGGGAGCATCCAGTAATTTAGCTTTAACACGATCTGGCAAATTTTGCTCCTTAAGGCAAGTATGCCTTCTAAGAACAGACCCAGTGACAGCAGCCCTGCAAGATGTTTCTAAAGAGTCAAAACCACATTGCAAAGTATATTTACCAACTTGTTCAGCAGAATGCATTAAAATCCTGTAAATCTTTATTTTCAGCACAGTCAGGAATCAACATCATTTTCTGTTTAAGTAGTCCCATAACACGCTGTTGATACTTTAACATATGAAACTGGCAGTTTAAGGCCCTAATGGCCAAAGTAGCAGAAGTGTATACCTTCTTAGCCCCATCTGTCCAGGGCCCTGGAATCTCTATTAGAGGGGGTAGGGTTTTTGGCAGTAGTAGCCTTAATGTCTTTAGGTCCTTGAGAAATGGTCTCTGGGTCCACAGTAGGATTCTAGAAGAGGAACTTGTGAGAGTCAGGTACTCTGTAATACGTGTCAGGTTTCCTGGGAGCTGGAGGTAAGGTGTCTGGGGCCAGGCTAGATTCCAAGAAGGCATCATCTGCAATGTCCAGGACAGGAGGGATAGCTAAAGGCCTGTGTTGAAGGAGGAGTAAAAATTCCCTAAGCCTCTTTTTGGAGTCAGAGTAATCCTGGCATTTCCCGTGGAAATGTTCCCTAACAGTGTGCAAGGTTTCACCAAAAGAAACATCTTCTGGAGGGGAAGCAAAAGAAATGGAGTCCTCTGCATCAGAATCCTCATAGATAGATAAGGGCAAATCCTGGTAATCAGAAGAAACAGAAATTTCAGAATCCTGATCAGAAGAATCAGAAGGAAAATCAGTTCTAGGTCTCTTAGAGGGTGAAGGCTGGCTTCCCCTAATTAAAGTAATAAGGTCTTCAGCCATTCTTATTATTTGTTTTTTAGGCATATGGGCCTAACCATGCAGTTTGGACATTGGTTTTCTAGGCATGGTTCGAGTTTTAGGCCTTGAAGAAGAAGATGGTGTTGGTTTGAAATGCAAGTTAGTAGGCCTGAATACACCCTCAGAGGCCTGTGCCTGCACAGCGGCTCCGGACCCATCCAAGATAGAGACATCTGTAGGTTCCATGGTCTAAGAAGCATCTTGCGGCACACCTCACTCCGAATGGGTCTCAATAGAGGCCTGCGAATCTGAAGTAGCGGGCATCAGGGGCTGTGAAAGCACCTCACTGCGAACTGTGACTAGCTTAACAGAAGCGTCGTCGGCAGCTTTGGACCTATGCGGTCTGTCTCTGTCCTTATCTTTATGTTTCTTCGGAATGTCGGTAGTTGGATGGCATAACAAAGCCATTTCTGGATAGTTAAACAGAGTACCAAAATAAATTGCTGCAAACAAAAACCAATGACGAATAGTTCAGGGGTTGAATAAAGCACAAAACTGATAGTAAGGGACGTCGTGGTCTGGGCCTAAGCAAGGAATGCAGTACGAATGAAAATCTTTATGAGGTATTTGCTTTCCACAGGTAATACAATTGTTAACTTTTACTGACATCAGATAAGAGCAAGAAAAAGGATCCCAAATGGGGTACTTAGCTTTTTTGAAGACTTTGGTTCTGAAACTCGAAAACGAAAATTTCAGGAGTCGGACAACTGGCACTTGCAAACTGCTTCTGCTTCGGGCACCATGCGGCAAGAAAGACTGATGCAATGGCATTGGCTGCATATTTTATACACCTGACGTCATGGAAGAGGAGACAACATCTGACGCAGGGATCCAAGACTTTGATATTCAGGCTGGCTGAGGGCTACCTGCAGGCAGATAACCCAAATGTAATGACTGCAACAGTGAAACACGAAGAACATCATTGGTCGGTTCCAAAATGGAAACTAATGGCGTAGTCGAAGGTGTGCCCTGAACCGAAGTAGCTATAGGTGCCAAAGTTGAAGTAGGCGTAGTAAGATCTATGATCGGTGCTGGAGGCAGGACCAGTGCCAACACAGGCGTGGGTATCAAAGGTTTTGAGATGGTCACAGCCGAGGAAGGTGGAGCCGAGGAGGCAGATTTATGCTCAGATGATAACTTGGGGACCTTAGATTTCCCAGGCTTGCTCTGATCACCCGATGGTGAAGAAGGAACAGAGGGGTGGAGTCCCCCATTGCAAAATGGCCTCTGAGAAGGGAGACTTGAGTAACCCCTTCAGAATGAGTTTATTTTTGTGCCCATTAAGAGTGCACCTGCTGAAGCTCTGACAAATATCACATGGAGGCTGCACTGAAAGGTGGGTCACTTCCAAACAGTATACACAGTCATCATGAGAATCACTGTTAGGTAACTTGCCTTTACAAGAAGTACAATGCTTAAAGCCTGAAGTTCCCTTCTTATCCGGCATCTTGGTAGAATAAAACACCACAGCCAACTATATAATCCAACTATAACGAAGTTAACTCCGTTCAAAGAAATCACAAAATACCAGCAATATAGCAATACACTTGTATGAAGAGAAGAAAGGGAAACACTTGAATAAAGATAAAAGCTAACAGATTAAACAGGAGAAACAAATACCAACTATGGTACTGAAGAAATACCACAAGGGTAATGTAAAAGGCCATACCAACAATGCTACTTGAAGTTTACCAATGGTAACAATGGGTAGAGTGGAAAGACTAAGGTTAGGCAGAAGAAACTACACTAGCAATACTAATAGTTTAATAAATATGAAGATATCCAAAAAATTTTTCACAAATATCAAAAAAGATTTCACTTAGCTAAGAGCTCGGCTGAAACATGGCTTTATGGATAAGCGGCAAACGAGATCTGAGGTAACAGGGAGAAGGGCATTCTCTGTACAGAGTTAGCTCAAGAGTTTTTTTGGCTGGCGCAAGCTTGGTAATGGGCCGACTCGGTTCTGAGGGCTCGGAACCAAACCCATCAGTGATGAATGGAAAGAAGATTAACAACATCAGATCAGTGGTTATATGTTCCTATAGTAAGAATGCAGCAGTTTTAATTAACCTGATTTTTGCACCCTTCTTTAATCTTAAACACTTCAACAAAAGGGGTTCATTCAATGCTTTATACATCTGTATTAATTTCTCCGCCCGCTATCTACAAGTTAAAAGAGAACAAGCTGCTGTTGTACAATCTGGTCTATATACCAATGTCTTTTTTCCAAACATTAATTTGGTATATGTGTTGCATGCTGTTAAATTTCAGCTGTCTTTTCATAAGTGGGTATGACAGCAGGTAGCCATATTCAGAGGATATGTTGTTGGTTCTTAAATTGTTACCCCAAGCTTTAATAAATTTCTTCAAACAACCTGTAATTTGACTACGCTCTTTAATCTCATGTCCAATGTGACAATTAAATATTTCCTTTTTTGCAATCCCACAGGATCAAGCCTGAAAACTCCTTTACCAGTACCCAAATGACTCATTCATTCCCCCATTTTGGGAGCTGGGAACTCCTGTTAAATGTCACTCATGTGGTGACTTATAGCTATCTCCCTCACCCTGGATGGGTGAGCAGACAATGACTGCTCATTCTCATCCTTCTCTGTCAGCTCATACAGGGGGGTCTCAGCCTCTATTCCAACTCTGGTTGCCTGTGACAGTCTGAACTTTATCCCTCTATGTCACAAAGTAGTGAATGTGGCAACTGTATATTAAATTATTATGCACAAACACTGCTAGGTCCTTAAATAGTTGGCACTTTCAATCTCCTGTCTACACACACACACACACACACACTGTACATAATGCATCAGGCATACCAGACTGCATATGTTTATTCTCATCAGTATTTATAACCATGTTATCTACATCTGCCCATAAGCTTATATTCTAGGCATTTCTGTAAAGTTATCATCGCAATTAGGAACACATTTTCTGAGCTTTAGATCTGCACAGAAATAAAAAAAAAAATCTGTTGAATCAATGTTTAACTATGCTGTTTTAAGCGGTCAGTTAAAAACATACACCCTCTAACTATGCAAATGGAATATTTGGATATGAACATCTAGAAGCACCACAAAAACATAATGGTAACCAAATACATAACAGTGTAAGCAGTGTTTTCAGCATCACTAAGGGATACAGAAAAGGATGAGATAGTGTAAACAGTGAAGAAACCAGAAGAATAACACGCTTAAATGCATACAGTCAAGTTAATAGAATTTTACAAATATCTAGTTTCTACCCTGCAAAATGCAGCTCCCAGCTTGAAGTTAAAGAAAGGGACATTACCTATTGATTAAATTAATTAGGTCCAGTCAGTATGGGAGATGCTTTCTTATCAGTTATGCAGTTCTCAGACAAGAGAAGACATGTTATCAATAACTACGTGAACAGGTAAGAGATACAACAGGAAAGTATTACATTTTCTGGTAGGAAAAACGCAGATAAAGGAATACAGCTATGCAAGCCAGTATCACTTCAGATATTGGGGAAGTAGGATAATGTTTCTCAATACTTTTTAAGGAAAGCAGCACATATAAGCATCTTTACCATATCAGAATAAAACATATGAATGACTAGCCCCTTCCAACAAGCTGTAAAAAAAACAACATTCAAAACGTGAACAAAGAATAGCTATCTAAACCTGCCCATTCCAAGAGAGTAACTCGACTGTGTCAAATTTAAAGGAATGACTAGAACAAGATTAAATGCTGGCATGTAACAAAGATAGATTTGGTGCATATAACAAAAGAGAATAAATTCAGAACTAGAATGAACAAATGGCAATGGTCAAAAACAGTAAATTTTGTATTTCAGGAGGCAATATCCTGAAGAATAATTACATGGTGGTACACACAGTGCTGTGAGGCTAGTTTTACAGTTGATACCAAACAGACATTTTAGAAAATAATTAAAACTAGTAAAGATTACAAGTCCAACAATAGGATAAGTGAGATTGAAGCTAAGGATGATGCATGCAGGTTGAAAAATCAGACAGTAAAACAACTGAAAAATCAGTAATAATAATGAAATGAATGGGACATTCACTACTTATCAATGTATAGTTTTAGGTTCCGTATGAAAATTTGGGCAAGAACATACTGAACTCTTTTATAACAGCAACAGATGTTTTTTCTTTATTACTTACTGACTTCTTTGATAAGCATCAACATTTTGCTCCTTTTTTCTCAAGTCTATTAACTGCTCAACAGAAAATGACTATAAAAAACTAACTACAATACACTACATACTACATAATGCTTCCCTACATCTGTAAGCTGGGAAATTAAGATTTCATGCACTGGGGTAGTCTTAAAAAGATAAAATACATCTGTACAACAATAAACTGCTACTTTCCCAATTACTTCAGTCCAAAGTATGCTTAGTTCAAGAACTAATTTTAAAGTTCTTTAATTATGTTAAATATTACTAACAGATTGGTGGTGGGTTTAATAACCTACTGAGGATAAAATGTTCATGCTGCCAGTCTCCAAACAACATTCTTAAAGGTTACATATTTACAAGAAACTTCCTGTTAAAATGGCACCTGCCTGATTGGTAATCTCTCAAAGAAACCAGTTAACACAAATGAAAATGTATTTCTTTATTCCCCTGAAAACGGCACTAGAAAAAGTGAAAGAAAAAAAAAACTAACTCTTAGTAATTGCTATTTTAAATGAAAGGTCTACATTCAGCAAAATTAAAAAAAATGCTCAAAAGCTAAAAACATGGTTACAGCAACAGAATGATTCACAAATAAGAGTGACAATTTCACAGTTTCTGCATAACTGACCTTTAAAAATTAAATTTGTAAAATAATTTTGTTTCTAAACCTCAAAGTGTTTTGCAACATGAACTACTTCAAAGAAAATGCCATTCTGTGAGTATTTCCTTTGTGTGCATAATTGCACAGCTATAATTCAGTGTAAATGTTGTCACTGCAAATAAAAAGAACTCATAATGGGCAATTTAAGACGAAAATGTTTGTGCTGCAAACTTAAAAGTCTCCTTAGCCTTTTTATTAAGTTTTTCCAATATTCAAAAGTAATATTTTGCATACAACATGCAGGCACAAAACTATTATTTTAAACTGCTCAGAATTCATTAAGTGGCCATTCATTTCCAAACCTCATACACAAGTTTAGTCCCTTCTTCCTTAAAATTCTTCTCACATTTCTAAGATACAATACTTGCCTACCACTTCATCCAGTCCCTGCAACCAGCCATTCCACTTCTAATAGCTTTTATCATCTTGGAACAAACTCCTAAACCTTTTTTTTCACTTTATCCCTGGGATGCAATAACGTCTACACTAAGTGCACACCGGTCTGAGAGAAGAGACATAACACACCTTCTTCCTCCTAATTTTAGTTTTCCTAATATTCTTGCGGTTTTAAATATTGACAGGGATTCATAAAGGTTACCACAAAGTGTAGACTACATGTACACAGTGTAATCTTTCTGAGTGACTAGAAAGCACAAAAAATGTGATAAGAATGTTCTTGAATACATATCGTGTACACTTAGTGTAGGCTTTATTGAATCTGGATCTATGCTTACTTTGATTTTAGTTTCATCAACATCAGCAAAGATTTGTCCTTTACAAACTATTCCTACTATCATTCACCCTTACATATCCATAACCCTCCCTATAGCTGTATTTGAACGACTCTTCACTACCTGCATCTAGGTTCCATTTGATTTGCTCTAAAGCTCTTTTGTGTTGGCTACTTAGCATTTCACATGCCAAAACGCTTATCACTCTGTCATATTAACTGTTTTCCATGAAGTTATTACTGCAAGATATTCTCGGTATCATTTTCAGTAAATCTTACTACTGTGTACAGTAGTGCCCTATGCCATGTGGTACCTCATATTAATACCAGAAAACTACAGGCACTGTACTTCTACTAGTAACTGATTTTCAAACAAGTTAGTAAAATAAAATAATTGGCACTACACATACAACTGAAAATACAAGATTGAAGTTCAGGATATCATCTGCAGGATATCTGACAACTACTTGCATACTAAGTGCAGTGACATAACTTGTAGATCACATGTGTGCATGTACACACACCAAGATGGTAAGAAGATACTTCCTGTGGTACAAGGTTTGATCCCCCCACCCTTTATTTGCCTACTGTGAAACCTTCAGCATCCCATTTAACCAGACTATGCTCCGGGGGCAATGGGGAATGTGGGCTAGAGTCAATAATGGTCTCCTGGAATACATGCCTAGTAACTACCTATGAACCATACATTCACGCGTATACACACATACATGTGAAAACAGAATCAAAAGTACAATTCAATGTAGCTCAGAAATAAAAAAAAAAAAATCTACACTAATGGCTCCCAATTACACCACATCAGGCATACAAACAAAATTGAAAACTATGTTTTGCAGGGAGTAAAGTACCCTCCTGTAACCTCACATCACACAGCACACAAATTCTGAGACTGCACACTAAGCGAAGATAAGGTGGAATCCTATATTCCCACTACAGCAATTACAATGCATATGAAATCTTGTGCAAAATAAAAATGTTTGTGCAAAGAGGCAAGTCCCTTTGCACCCCACATCTTTCAAAAAAAACCCCTCAAACTGCACATCAGTGAGGACAATGAAAAAACTCACTCATTCACGCTACTTGGATACCACTGAACCTAAATCTGATAAAATGATAAAAGTTCCACAAAGCGCACAATTGGAAGAATGTGTTTTACATATCCCATAAAGAAACACACACACAAAAATACAAAAATATAACTGTGTGTGTTTATAAAACATACATACATGTAGAAGTAGAGTGATACTGTAACATGTTAACTGGAAATGTATACCTTATATACTGCAGTATAGAACTTTAAGATATCCTCACAGCAGTTAACTAGATAAGGTTTTTAACTAACAATCAAGGTTCCATATAAGCAGGATGCCTGAAAGCAGCAAACCAGGAAGAGTTCATCACCTAGAGGATCATTTGAAGGAACAGCCTGGAAGCATGGAGTGGGGCAACCCAATCAAGGTTAACCTGTGGAGTATACTTAGAAGTACTTTCTTACTGATCCAGAATCATGGCACGAAAGAGGTCTACACCCTTGCACTTGTGTTTTAAGACAACCTGCATCCTGCATGGCTTCTGTGGAATGTGACTCTTGCACAAAAAATATTCTAAGGTATTATGCACTTTGCTTGGATCTGAGAATCCAAGGGGATAATTCTGGTTTTCTTTTGACTTCTGAAAATTAAACCTGTATTTTTATATATGCCCTTCCCTCCAGTGTCTCCCTGGATTTACTACATTAGTGTCTGTATTTATGATGGACTAGGTGAATTTGGGCTTTATAATGAGGCTGCTAAATCTATTTGACACATACGGGTGTTGGGTTAGATATCAGGATAACATTTTTTGGAAGGTGGGGGGGTTTAAAGACCACTATACAGCATGCTGACTGTACTTCACCCAACATTTTTATAATTCCTTCTGTTTTCAGATGCTAATATGCTTCAATTTGCTCTTGCACACTTTAGTATTTTTTCACAAATTCATTAGTAAATGAGGGATAATTAAAAACTTATCAAATGTTGGCAAAATCAAATCAATTTAAGTCTGAAATGTAGATTCAAATGAGAAAATATAACTAATGTCTGAAAGAAACTGTACAAAACATCTAATGCTTACCAGAAAAAAAAAAAAAAAAACAAAAGGACCAAAAACTAGCAAGCAAACTTTGCATCTACACATTACATAAGGAAAACCTGCATACATTTACATAATGATACAGCTTAATTATCATGGTCCATCATCTTCATCAGGAGGAAAAATATCAACAGGACTTGAGCAGCTCTGCATTTGAAACTTTCCTGGGATCTAACTCCTCCCCCTTAACCACAACACTATGAACTCTGACTTCCTCTCCAGATGTATGGTATGGCACTCAAAGGAAAAAAAAATCTAAGTACATAACAAAACATCATTATTTTCAGAAACAAAAATGATAAACCTAAGTATTCCTCAGACTACGTTAACCTGATACCATAGGAAGCGCAGGTATGTTTAAGAAAACAGACCATGATCATTCAGATGAATTGTTATGTTAAGTGTGAAATTTTCACATCTGAAAAGATTAGTCTGTCTTTTTCTGCTAGGAGAACAGAGTTTCAGGTTTCTAAACCCAAGCTTTGTTGTGTGGAGGGATAAAGCTCTAACTGTAATCCAGATGATCCAAATTCAAATAGTGGTTCATGTGCTAGAATAGCTAGGTAGAGGAGGTTTGGCAATGAGCCACTATGGCTCACCTATCCTAAGGGAGGGTATGATGGGTTCTGACTGGCTCATCTCTTGCACAAGTGCTAGGATACAGAACCGCAGTACTAAGAACAGGAGCTGGCACAGAGTAGGATGTGTTCTTTGGATACCCAAGTCAGTGATGGAAGCCATTGATTCTGCATGTAATGGGGCATGCAGGTGTGGGATAGATACATCCAGGTAGTCTCGACTAGGATGCACATGATCAAGTTACTACCAGAGAGTGTGCTTAAGGCAGAGTTAGGGTAGAAGGGAAAACTTAGTTGTCCATATGGAGGAATAGTCAGCTACAGAATCACGGGCAAGCTCAGGGTCTGTCAGAGGCAGAAAGAGAAGGATAGATTCATTAGGCTGGGCTAAAAAGAAGAGATCAGTGGTGATACTGGCCAGCTCCTGTAGAATTCCGGAGAAACAGTGGCACAGAAAGAAGCAGCCAAGCTACAGTGAAAGCTGAGCCTGTAATTGACTGGAAAAACAAACCCTCATGGTTGACTGAATGATGGCTCCCCTGGGCAACTCCTTCTCCATATGCCACTAAGTACATCCCCTACAATATTCAAAAGTTATATTTTGCATACAACATGCAGGCGCAAAACTATTTTTATTTTAGACTGCTCTGAATTCAAGTGCCATTAATTTCCAATTGGCTAAGCCTGGCATGGAAAGTGCTTGATGGAAAGCAGGCAAAAATAAAAAAGTACCTAAAAGAAAAACCAAAGACATCGAATCCAGCACTTATCTTCCTGGGTGGTCTTCATGGGCAGAACATCTCAGATATCTGCAGAATGAAGGAAGGCCAAGATCTTGAGATTACATCCAGCTTACAGTGCTTTGCAGATATAGTTTGAGAAGCCATGTCACAACTGAATAAATATCACCCAGAATTGCATTTATGAGGATAGTGTAAAAGGTAGCCACTGCCTTAATCGGGTGCATTACGGACACAAATGTTTTACTGTCTTTGCCTTAACAAAATATGATTAATTCCAAAAGCAACAAGGACAAAGTGACCTTAAAAACTTTGAAACACAATCTGCTAGCATTTGCTTTCTTGATGATTTTGCTCTGTCTTTATTAAAAAAACAAAGTTGTGTCTGCACATCTGTGCAATGCAACAAGTATATATGTCTGATAAAATAAACAGAAAAACTATAAGTAAACTGTGGGATTGGTTCATCTTTGCTTCTGTTTCAGGCATGAAGGAAGAATTTTTATAAAGAAACTCAATCCTTAAGAAAACCGAGGTTAAGGCGGGTTTATGTTCAAGGTCTGCAACTTTAACATTCTTCTAATAGAAGTGATTTCCAATAAAATGAGGGTCTCCACAATCCAGGTTCTTTACTCAAAACTGGAAGTGGGTTTGAAAAGTGGTAGATAGTTCAGTCCTTGAATGGAGAATTGATCTAAAATATACTCCTGAAAAGACTTTTTGATCTTTTAAAGAAGTATGACTGAGAGTCATAAAAGTTTTGGTGAAAGTCTGACATGGCAGCCAAATGAACCTTAATGGATGAAAAGCTCAGGCCTGTGATAACTACTTGGGACTACTCCAAACAGCTAGCAGCACAGCTGAAAAGGGCTGTTACTCTTTAGAAGTCAACCAAATCGGAACAAGGAAAAAAATGCCCATTTATTCTTGTATATTTTCCTGGTATCTGGTCTCTGGGCAGATGTAAGGATCTGAATGACCTTTGGAGAGTAAACTGTGCCTTTGTTCATTAATGGAATTGAACTATAGGGTACATTAGAGGGAATGAAGATCCAAGTAAAACTTGTTAGGTAGGTTTGTTAACAGGATTATAAACAACTTCAGAAGTTAAGGCAAAGAAAGAGAACCACACTAATTAAGGCCAGAATGGGGGGCTGTAAGAACTGCCCTGGACTTGTTCCGTCTAGTTTTCTGAATAAACTTAGGGGAAAAAAGGAAATGGAGCAAGACAGTAAGTTATCCTGGGGCCATTTTTGGTCTAGAATGCCTGTGAAACTTTCCTCTAGAGGACGATTTATGAGTAGAAGTTTTTGCATTTAGTACTGACTAGATATGCAAACAGATCAAAGCAAGACTTCCTCCAGTGATGGACAAGTTTTATTGATAGAGACAAGCTGAGGGTCCACTTGTATAGCATCAGAAACGAAAGCTGAGCTGTCTTTCAAAAGAACTGGCTTCCCCAGCAATATGAGCAACTGCCAAAGTATCTGGTAACACAACCCATTCTAATACATGTACTTTTTGACACACAGATTAGGTACTATACCCACAAGTCATTTTGCAGGTATAAATGGCAACTGCTACACAAGGAAAATAGTTCTAAAGCATGTGCAAAATGTGCAAGAATACCCTCATCTCCAGAAGTCAGAAGTGCAGACAGGTCTTAGAATGTGACCATGTACCTTGGACCATTTGCTTTTTACACTGATCCCCCACCCCCCCTCGGCAGAAAATCCATGGTGACGACAAGATTGGGAGATGAAATGGGCAAACTAGAGTAAGGCTGGTAAGGGAAGCCATCAATGCATGTGTGCTTTGCTTGTCTTTTAAGTTCTCCCTTGACAGAAGGGGCTAGTCAGCTGAGACCACTGAACCTTTAAAGGTCACTATAGGAATCATATGTGGAAACTGGCATGAGACACCATGAAAGTAGTTGCTGCCATCAAGATTACTGTGTTTAGACTGAAACAGCTACAACATTGCCATTTGCAAGGGATGGGCTGTGGAAGACGAGCTTTGAAAGACAGTGTGTCCTGCACGCATCTGATGAAAGTCAGAGTCTACAATGGGTCCCACCTGGAACTTTGTAGTGTTGACTAGGATTTTTTATGGGCTGAAACAGCTGAAGAAGAGGTTCTCAAGCTGTCACTAGCTCATCTACAATTGGAATAGCTAAAAGACAGTTGTTAAGGTTTGGAAACACTTTGACCCCTTGCAGACTCTTGTTCGCAGCAACTACAGAAATGCATTTGGTAAACACTTTGGGGACAGAGGTGATACCAAACAGAAGAGTCCAAAGCTGAAAATGACTAGTCATTACCAAGAAGTAAAGAAACCTCATGGACTTTGTGGTGATCTTTATATGAAGACGGGTGTCTGGGAGGTCCAAAAACCCCATCCAGTCTCCTCCTGACAGAAGGATAGACTTCACCATGACAATCCGGAATTTGTCTTTGAGAATACATTAGCCAAGGCCTTTTAATTCTAGTACTAGTCTAAAGCTCTGTGTTTTTCTTTGTAATCAAAAAGAACTTGGAGCAATAAATGGATCCTCTCTGTTCGGTGGGACCTCTTGGATGGGTCTTTATTTGAATGAGGATTAAGACTTCTTTTTGTCACACACTGCTAATATGGTGGAATCCCAGATAATGGAAGCAAATGTGGGTTGGGGGGTGAAAGGGAAGCATAAAGTCTCTAAATATACTCTGAATCCATTTGTCCTGCATGACAGCCAGCTATGCGTAAGTGGAAGGACAAATGAGCCCCAATCACCTTCAGCATTGAAAAGACTGGCAAATCCTCATGGATTACACTACTGCCATCACAAAAGAGGACAGTTGTATCACATAGGTTGCTACTAGGCTTGCAGTCCAGGGGACCACTAAGGAGCCTATCCCAAATTCTCAGATGCCCCCAAAGCACTATTGGGTTCAGTGATTTTACCAAGGACATAAAATAGGCAAATGAGGGCTGAGGGAATCAAACCCTGTACCAAAAGAACTGTAGCTTACAGCTGTATCCTTCTGTGCCAATTGCCAGACCTGGTTCATAGGTTCATACTAGGCTATCTGCCCTGGGGCAATTATAAGCCTAGCCCGATTCTGTATGGCTTACGCCACCCCTTGATTTGAGTATACTGTGCCCTTTTTAAGGTTTAGTTTACTGTGCCTCTGTCAAATAGTGACACGGGAGTAATCCCTGGGACAAACCTACGATCCCCCATCCACTTATCGAGATTCTTCTTGAAGAGATTCAGTGAGGTGCTCTGCCTCACATGAACTGGAATTCTATTCCAGAGCGAAGGGAGCCTCTGGGTTATGAACCTGTCCCTCCAGCAAGTTCTATTTATTTCTGTGCTGAGGTTCAAGTCCCTCGAGCGTGTGGCTCTAAGGGATTTAGATTTACTGAGGTGGAGCATGTCCATTAATTCTGGATTTGACATAGCTTTGTATGTCAGGCATAGATCGCCTCAAGTAGGCGGTATGCAACTGAGTAGAGCTGGAGTTTTTAACCGAGCAGCATATGGCATCTGTTTGAGACCCTTGATCCTCTTGGTGAGATACTTTTGGGGTCTTTCTAATTGCTGCAGGTGTCGGGTAAGGTACATCCCAAAAGGGGCATTGTATTCTATGATGGGCCTGATGAGGGATGAATAAAGGGGCACGATTACCTCTCTTGATCTAGATGTGAAACCCTTTGTGATGAGGTGGGCTATGTAGGTGGTCTTTCTAACCACTATGGCAATGTGGTTTTCAAAGGAGAGATTGCTATCAACTTGGGTCCCCAGGTCCCTAATAACTTTCTCTGTACTTAATGGGTTTCCGCCTATGTGGTAATTTGTGGGCACATTGTTTTTGCCAAAGGGTATGACTATACATTTTTTGGCATTTAGCTTTAAACCATGGCGCTGGCACCAGTTATCTGTCTCTGTGAGACCTTTTTGAAGGATGTTTGTGTCAGCTGGAGAGTTGATTATGGCGCCCAGTTTGCAGTCGTCTGCGAACTTGGTGAGCCATAGTCCTCCCACATTTGCCTGTACCTCGGAAAAGTATATACCGAACAAGAGTCGTCCCAGGACAGAACCCTGTGGGACGCCACTTGTGACCGGTTTCGAGTCTGACATGGCTCCAGCAACTCTCACTCTGTGGGTTCTGTCTTTGAGCCAGTTTGCGACCCATCTTGTGACATAGGGGTTTATTATTTAAGCTGGAGAGCTTATCTATGATGCCCGAGTGGGGTATTGTGTCAAATGCCTTTGCAAGGTCCAGATAGGCTGTGTGGACTACCTTCCCTTCATTGTTGACTGTTTCAAAGAAGTCAACCAGGTTCAAAAGGCAGGATCTGCCCTTGACAAAGCCGAACTGGGTAGGATCTAGTGTCTGTAGGTCCCCAATGTCTTTGTTTATGAGCTCCATGATGATCCTCTCCATAGCCTTGCAGACTAAGCTAGTCAGGCTTATGGGGCGATAGTTTCCAGGGTCCGTAGAGGCTCCACCTTTGTGGAGTGGGACCACTGTTGCTGTACGCCATTCTGTGGGCACATATCCTGTAGTGAGGCTGAGATTGTATAGCTGTTTTATTTGAGGGATTAGTTTCTCTTGTAGTTCATGTAGGACACAACCTGGTCCCATGGAAGCAGTGTTTTTTGCTTTGGAGAGGGCAGCCTTCACCTGAGCATCTGAGATGTTTGGGAGGCAGCCCTCTGTGTTATTTGTGCTCACATGGTCTTCTGATTATTTTTGCCTTCCATTCTGGAAGTTATCATGCTGCCGCTCATTCCTCTCAGACTTGTGATTTCATTGTTCATGTTTGCCACACTTGTAACCAATGTAACTACTGTCTGTTTACTTTAATTGTGGAGCTTTTCTCCCCGGGCCTCCGCTGAAAATGGACCTACGTCCAGTCGGACACTCCTGGTCAACAAATATAAATAAATAAATAAAGTCAGAAACAAGATGCCAACAGCAGTAAGAGCTTCATTTTTTCCTTGCTATCCTACAATTTCTCTTGAACTTTTGGTATTAATAAAGAATAAGTAACGACACAAAGTTTCAGCAAAATATGTCAGCTGCAGCCAGACATGATGGTGGATATGTGAACTAGTGTCTGCTGCACCATCTGTGGAATTATGAGCTAAATATTTGGTAAGATTTGAAACAGTAGTATTCATCACTTTCTGTAAACACAGAATGGTCTTAAGCTCATCATCTGACATTTCATACAGTTGCTTGGCTAACTCTTCTGCAATTTCTTGCTGGAACATCAGCATACAGGATTAAAAGCTTAGTGCCCCTACACCAGAGATGGAGGAGGCATAAACCTGCTTTCTTAATTTATCCATCACCCAAGACTGCTTATCAGGGGGATAGACAGCCAAGTTCTAGAGTAGGAACCTTTTTAAAGGCCTGGCACAGTGACTATAGATATAACCTGCAATTTCAATCCTATGGAGGACAGAGAATCTTCTCTGGCTTCCTTAGCACAGGTGCCATAGCACCAAGTTCTTTCCTAGCCTTCCTAAATACAAAAACAACCATTCTAACAGTACTTGTCCAAAAACAAAAGTAGTGACTGGTGCCTACAACTACTTTTTGTGTATAAATAATCATCAGAGATTAGTCAAACTAAAAGCATAAATAAAAAATGGTTGGAGCAGTTCTTACATAAAACCAAAAATTATGAACACAAACAACACAGCTAAATTACGTACACATTTACCCAAATCATTCTACAGACCAATCCTTCCCTCTCAAAAGCCTCTTCCCTAGCTCTTTCCCAATATACAGTGATAAATTACCCAGGTATCTCCTATCTTCTCCTTTTCCTCAGTCACTCTCACTTTCATTATCACAAACCTCATTACAATATAGTAAAAATTAACTGACTGCAAATATAATGATATCATAATTAAAATAATTTATCAAACTAAACCTGACAGCTGGCACTAATTAAAATGCATCATTTCACCAACCTTCAACTCAAATCTGTTGCACTGAAAGACTACTGAAATTGCTCTAGCGCCTCAACTCTCAAGCCTTTACACAGTAGTAACAGACCTAGTTTACGTTTGTTTAACACATATTTTTTTTTTAATTTAACCATGAAGTGTATCATCAAATTAAAGGGACAGCAATGGGAGTTCCCTCTGCCCCCATGTATGCAAACCTTTTCAATTGCTTATTTGAGATTAAATATTTAAATAATTTAGATTTTTATAAAAAAAGTGTTTTAGGTTTATTGCCTTCTAAGCGGAATCTGCATGTCCTCCCTGTGGTCGCGTGCGTTTCCTCCGGGTACTTCGGTTTCCTCCCACATCCCAAAGACATGCTGTAGGTGGATTGGACACTCCAAATTGGCCCTAGGTGTGAGTGTGTGCGTGCGTTTGCCTTCTGTGGAAGGTTGGGTGCCAGGCTGGCACCTTGGCACCGTAAAATTCCACTGCCAATCATGAGCGGACGGGTGATCTGCTATGGCGACCCCTAACTGGGAAAAGCCGAAATAAGAAGAAGAAGATTACTTGATTTTTATGGGATGATGGTGATGCATAAATTATTATTTTTTGCAAGAATTAAAGCAGAATAAATTTGGGTTACAGTTTGATGGTGTACAATGTGAGGGTATGGTAGGTGGTGTACTCAAAACCAAGGTACATAGAAAATTTGAAAGTGGCAACCATTTTTTGGATGGTACAAGTTGCCACCCACCACCATTTAATTAAGTCATTGCATTATAATGAGTTACTAAAGATCTATACGCTTTGCAATGATGAGGAATTTTGGAAAAAGAATTATGAAGAACATGTACTCTATTTAAAGACAGGCTATGGAGTACATGTCATTATGGAAGCTATGAAAAGCTTGATATTGGGTGACCAATATATTAAAACAATTCAGTGCAACCGAAAAAATCGATTCACAACTGATAGAGAAGTGGGAACTATAAATAAGATTCATTGCGTTACTGTATACACTATTATTACTGAGACAGTCTTGTCTTTGATATTAAGTTTCACTGTTTCTTTTGTATTAAAGAATAAATATTTTGTTAATGTTTTAGATGATAAACCATTTCTTTACTTAAGACATGACTGTTCACAGCTACTTTTCAATACCAGATATTAAGTTTAGTGACTGAACCTCAAAATACGGGCACATTTCCTTGTGGTAATTGCTAAGTTTGTAAACACATTGTTAGATTTTTGAATAGGATTAATAATGTTACTTATACACCTAGGGATGTATTTAGTTGCAATATGGAGGGCATCATTTATGTCCTGATGCTCCTGATCTTTTTATGTGGGAGAGAACAAAAGGACTTTTAAAATTAGACTGCAGGAGCACTTAAGGGACATTAAGTACAAAAATATTGAAAGCCCTCTAGCAATGCACTTGATTTCATATCATGGAGGGGATGGTAGCTGTTTAAAGGGTACTGTTTTATAGAAAGTTAAAGTTTATAATGCTCTGGATTTGAAGAATAGATTGCTGTATAAGGAAACTGTGTTCATTTCGAAATATGGAACACTGACACCTGTTAGATTAAATGTAGAATGCAATGAGAAAATGTATAAAATTATTACGTGAATGCATTGATTGGATGAATTTTTAATTGTTTTAAGTTATTAATTTTTTATTGATGTTAACATTTAAGGGTGAGTTTTTTTGTGTGTCTTTAAACTCTTGAAAGGCATTGGGGCAAGAAGCTAGAGAGTTCATGTTTTAATAAAATATGGAGATTTTTTGGTCTTTGTAGTTGTGTGTTTCTGATTGTGTTTAGTTGCTATACAAACAAGCAGAATAGCCTGAAAGAAGAAGAAGACAGATGAGCAAGAGTGGCCAAAGGACAATAACGTGCACAAATATTCTAGAACCAGAGCCTACCAGGAGGTTAAAAGGTCCTAGTTCTTAGTATGGAACCAGGTAGAAAATCTCTTCTACTTATACAGAATCAGAATTGCCTAGATATAGTAAGGCCTTGCTGGGTTGAATTATGGTGGCTGCCAAAAAAGCAATTACTAAAAATGGAAATTAAAGTCTAAATCAACTATACTAGAAGTAATGAATATAGTAACAGAGATAAAACAACTAGAACTGGGATCTTTAGAAAAGGGTAGGAGCAAATTACATTGGAGAAAATGGGAATTGTGGGAACAAAACATACTGGGGAGGAATATGCTTTAAAAGAAGGCAGGATTTGAATGAGCTATGTAATGTTTGACTGACAATGCTTGGGTAGATAAGTGATTTATGATGTTTGCAACTAAAGTTATGTCAATATGGTTTATGATGTAAAATGCTTGCAGCTAGGATTATGTCAATATGGTTTGTTTTCATTCATATAAATGTATGACTGCCTAGGTCATAAGTGATAATTTAAT
Organism: Protopterus annectens; assembly: GCF_019279795.1. Classification (NCBI taxonomy): domain Eukaryota; kingdom Metazoa; phylum Chordata; order Ceratodontiformes; family Protopteridae; genus Protopterus; species Protopterus annectens. The sequence continues at coordinate 472,552,313 of NC_056727.1, forward strand.
AAAGATGTTTCTTTTAAACATCCTGGAAAAAAGGCTATGGCTGTGGTGGGTACAACACCTAAAGTTGATAAAGACTCATCAGATACAGCTGCATATAGGCCCATTTTGATTCTAAACCATTATTATAAAGTGTTTATGTCTATATTGGCTAAAAGAATGGCGACGGTGATGCAAAAATTAACAGATATGGATATTGTTGTTGGGTCTTCATGCAGTGAAAGCATTCCACAGAGTAAGCCGGGATTTTATGAGTATGGCAATGGAAGCATTTGCATTCTCTGACACAATAATAAGGTTAATTAGAAGGATATAAGAGGGATCAGAGGCAAAAATTAAAGTGGGGAAGGATCCTCTCTGAAAAGTTCTGTTTCAACAGAGGAACCAAGCAGGGGTGTCCTCTTTTCCATTTTTATTTGTATTATACTTAAAACCACTAGCAAAGAGAATAAGGGACCCAGAAACTTAAGAATATAATTAGTACAGTAATCAAGAAAAGCTGGCTTTACTTGCAGACGATATTATTTTGTAGCTAATAAAATAAAAAAAAGGATACTTAGTATTGTGGAACATTCGAGACAGTTTCAAGCCTTGCCAAGATACAAAACTAATGAAAATAAAACAAAGGGAATAGCTGTAAACTATGTATCCACACACAAATTGCTTCACCAAAACCCATACTTATGGGGACAAGACAAAAATGAAGTACTTAGGAGTATGGGTTAGAAAGGATTCTGTTATAGCAGCTACGGATACGTGGAAAGAGACTAAACAAAAGATAATACAAAAACTGAGGAAATGGAAGCTCTGTTGTATGGATATGGACAGCAAAATACAAGCAGTGAAAATGTTTTAGTCCCTTTAGTTTTATACACAGATCAGGCATATGTTTTATCAACCAGAGAAGTTGTGGATAAGAAGGATTTTATCTTAGAGGGGAAGAGGACAAGAGTCAAGAAGGACAAGTTGATCCTTCTAATGGAAGGAGGTGGACTGGGAGTACCTGATTTGAAGGGATATTTCAGAGCTACACACTTAAGGCTCCTATATATGTAGCATAAGCAGAAATCTATAATTCAAAGTGGAAACATGATGATGATGAAATGGGGGGGGAGCTCATGAAAAGAGAAGAGACTGGGATTTTGCATGCAGATTCTTAAGCAGAACAACAATAGCTTTACAGAATATTACATTCATAAAGTTGCAAAGCATTCTAAGAACTAAAGCAACATGTGAATGGAGAAAGGAAATTCTTCTGACAGTGTGACTGCAATTAGGGGTACAGATAATAGGCAAGAAAGGGCTTGAATTTACTGGAGAAAACTGGTAAAGGAACCAACGTATTGACAGCAAATAGTAAGAGAGGGAAAGGTAACAAAATGGGAACAGGCCAACAAATTATATGGACTGCAAGCTAAGGACAGTCCTCCCTATCAAGGATTGATATCAGAGTATAGGCAAACAGAAAGGAATTGGGGGATCTTAAGTGAAACACCAACACTGGTAGAGTTTTTATTTGAATCTAAATCGAAAGCTGCTGTTAAAAAAGGACAATTAGTACAGCATATAAAATACTGCATGATAACTATAGGAATTAATCAGAGAAGATTAGAAAGGATTGGGAAGAGAGACTGAGTAAGTACTACACACAAAAAAGTGTATGGCTCCCAAATATGCAACAAAGGCTAGAAGACATAGGATTTTTGCTTAAGTGCTTGCATAGGTATTTCTATACATCAAACAGGGTCCAAAGAAGTTTTCCTCAGGTAGACTGTAAATTTTGGAAGTGTGATTGGGAAGGAAAAGTTAACCGGGAACTTATTTTTGGGGAGTGCAATGAGTTGGCAGACTTAAAATTCCCTGCGAAGTACCCTATCAAAAACACTGTGCAAGCAAATTGGTGTAATCAAGGAAACAATTTTTTGAGCTGTGATGCAGGATTTGAATTGTCTAGACATAGTAAGGCCTTACTGAGTTTAATTCTGGTGGTTGCCAAAAAAGCAATTATTAGAAAATGGAAAAGTCTAAACCAACTGTATTACAAGCAGTGAATATAGTAACAGAGATAAAAAAAATGAAGTGGGATCTTTAGAAAAGGGTCTGAAAAAACACTTTGATGCTGAAAGGGGAAATGGGCAACATTCACCAAAACTCTCTGCAGTAGATGGGTTTGAAAAAGAAACTGCAAGATCAGACCAGGGATAACAGAAAAAAAGATATTTAAGTGTCTGAGGTACTGTATATATATATATATATATATATATATATATATATATATATATATAAAATAAATTATGAGACTATTAAGGCGCGTGCGACTGTTAGGCATTCTGTAAGCTATGAAGAAAACATCTTCTAGAGTTGATAAAACAAGGAGGACAGTTACAAACTGAGGAAAATATCTCTGCTGGGAGATAGGGATTTCAAACTGTTCCCACCAATACAAGTCTTTATTAAACAGTTTCAGAAAAAAATAAGTATACTGGAGGGAAATCTGTGACAGTTACTTCAGAAAAAGAATCTTTGGCCTAAGGAAATATACTAAAGAACAATGATGCTTGGTGTGACATCTGGACAGAGGAAGGAGGACAAGGAGACCTGGTGGTGGAATGAGGAAGTACAGGAGAGTATACAGAGGAAGAGGCTGGCGAAGAAGTGGGATTGTCAAAGAGATGAAGAAAGTAGACATGAGTATAAGGAGATGAGGCGCATGGCAAAGAGAGAGGTGGCGAAAGCTAAGGATAGGGCATATGGAGAGTTGTACGAGAGATTGGACACTAAAGAGGGAGAAAAGGACCTGTACCGATTAGCTAGAGAGAGGGACAGAGCTGGGAAAGATGTGCAGCATGTAAGGGTGATAAAGGATAGTGAGGGAAAGGTACTTACAAGAGAGGAGAGTGTGTTGAGTAGATGGAAAGAGTATTTTGAGAGGCTGATGAATGAAGAGAATGAGAGAGAGAGAGAGAAGGTTGGATGATGTGGGGATAGTAAATCAGGAAGTGAAACAGATTAGCAAGGAGGAAGTAAGGGCAGCTATGAAGAGGATGAAGAATGGAAAGGCTGTTGGCCCAGATGACATACCAATGGAAGCATGGAGGTGCTTAGGAGAAATGGCAGTGGAATTTCTAACTAGATTGTTTAATGAAATTTTGGAAAGTCAGAGGATGCCTGAGGAGTGGAGAAAAAGTGTTTTGGTACCTATCTTTAAGAATAAGGGTGATGTGCAGAGCTGCAGTAACTACAGAGGGATAAAACTGATTAGTCACAGCTTGAAGTTATGGGAAAGAGTAGTGGAAGCAAGGTTAAGAAGGGAGGTGATGATTAGTGATCAGCAGTATGGTTTCATGCCAGGAAAGAGCACTACAGATGCAATGTCTGCTTTGAGAGTGTTGTTGGAGAAATACAGAGAAGGTCAGAAGGAGTTGCATTGCGTCTTTGTAGACTTGGAGAAAGCATATGACAGGGTGCCTAGAGAAGAGTTGTGGTATTGTATGAGGAAGTCGGGAGTGGCAGAGAAGTACGTAAGAGTGGTACAGGATATGTACGAGGGTAGTGTGACAGTGGTGAGGACTGCAGTGGGAGTGACAGATCCGTTTAAGGTGGAGGTGGGATTACATCAAGGATCAGCTCTGAGTCCTTTCTTATTTGCAGTGGTGATGGACAGGTTGACAGATGAGATCAGACAGGAGGCCCGTGGACTATGATGTTTGCAGATGACATTGTGATCTGTAGTGAGAGTAGGAATCAGGTTGAGGAGACTCTGGAGAGGTGGAGATATGCTCTAGAGAGCAGAGGAATGAGGGTCAGCAGGGCTAAGATAGAATATATGTGTGTAAATGAGAGGGAGGGTAGAGGAATGGTGAGGATGCAGGGAGTAGAGTTGGTAAAGGTGGACGAGTTTAAGTACTTGGGATCAACAGTTCAGAGTAATGGTGAATGTGGAAGAGAGGTGAAGAAGAGAGTACAGGCAGGGTGGAATGGGTGGAGAAGAGTGTCAGGAGTGATTTGTGACAGACGGGTATCAGTAAGAGTGAAAGGGAAGGTCTACAAGAGTGTAGTGAGACCAGCTATGTTATATGGGTTGGAGACAGTGGCATTGACAAAAAGGCAGGAGTCAGAGCTGGATGTGGCAGAGTTAAAGATGTTAAGATTTGCAATCGGTGCGACTAGGATGGATAGGATTAGGAATCAGTATATTAGAGGGTCAGCTCATGTTGGACAGTTTGGAGACAAAGCAAGAGAGACGAGATTGCGTTGGTTTGGACATGTGCTGAGGAGGGATGATGGGTATATTGGGAAAAAGATGCTAAGAATGGAGCTGCCAGGTAAGAGGAATAGAGGAAGGCCTAAGATAAGGTTTATGGGCGTGGTGAGAGAGGACATGCAGGCGGTTGGTGTGACAGAGCAAGATGCAGAGGATAGGAAGAAATGGAAAGAGATGATCCGCTGTGGCGACCCCTAACGGGAAAAGCCGAAAGAGAATGATGAATGCTCTTCTTCCAGTCCTTGCCTTTCTAACTGGAGATTAGGGGCAGAAAAAGGAGTAAATCTTTAACTACTGCATCTTCTCTAAGTGAAGAAATAGCAATAAAATATTTAAGGCTATGCTCCAGAGCAATAAACAGAAGTCACATGCCTCACTGGATGTACTGATTTCCTGGGAAGTTCCTTAAACAACTGACCCATGGCAGGTGCACTATCATGGAAATCAAGTGATAACTTGGCTGTAGTCAACCTTCATCCTGTACGTCTCCCAAGCCCAACAGGAGTGGTCTTCCATTACTGGTAAGGGCTAATGTGGCAGTAGGTGCTACACCAAAGGGACTGACAAAGATGAGTGGCCCAAGGAACCAGTTAAGGCTTTAGCAAAGTCATCCATAGCAAATGATGCAGTGACAGACTCCCAAGAAAAATACACTTTGTGATGTGGAAAGAACAGAGGAGGCTAGCATCTGCTCCTACAGCTCAAAAGAGAATCAGCAAGGTGGGTAGTGAAGTCTGGGTGAGTTGGTAAATAAAGTGACAATGAAAGACCAGTTCTTGAGATACAGATTTTCAATGACAGTCAATAACACTACAACATCCTGTTCCAAAACATATCAATCTAAAACAATTTAAAAGCATTTAAAAATTTTCTACAAAACAATTTCAGAAAAAAAATCCCTTAACAAGAAAAGAGTCCATAATAAAACATTTTCTAGCAAAAACAAAATACATTTTCACAGAAAAAACTGTATTTCCTCAGAACAATAGTTTTATGGAAGGTTCCCCCTTTAGGAAACTTAAAACTCTGACGCTTTTTGGTGTACTTACTGTATTTTACATGGAACTCTGCTCAAGCTCCTGGTTAGCTTTGAAAAGCTGGCAGGTTAGTCGTATCATTGGCAGAATATAATCTTAATAGCTTAGGGTACTGCAACAGTGACCAAATGCTGAACAACTTTATTCAAAATAAACAGTCAATTACAGCAACAATCAGGGAAGGTAATCCCCTCCTTCACTATACCACCAGAAGCCCTACTACCATTTTTTTTTAATTTCAAGGAAATCTAACCCAGCTCTGTCCACAGACTGTTTGAAACATTTGATAAAAAGTCTGCAGCTAATATTTCCAGCCTCCATTTGTCTTTTCTTAAAATGGCTGCACCTGATTTGCCAGCCCTCTGTCCTTTTTAACCTTTATCTGTCCACTGGCAGAATCCTTTCACAACAAAAACATGATGTCATTTGTTCTCTTTCTAAAGTTTTCACTTCATTCACATACCAAGACTACATCATCATCACATACCTCTGCCTCATTACATTGCAACAGTCAAAAAAAAAAAATAATCACACTGTCACTGCTATTAGGCTGTCAAGTAAGGTTTTTAGTACCATTACATCTGCCCTTTTTATGACAACCTTATCATTAACAATATGCAGAGGGGCTTTCTGACTAGCTCATTCACTCTTCCTCCCAAACCTGCTGGCCCTCACAGACATATGTGCCAGACGAATTTTCAATTACCTATCCATTTGTCCAAGTTGCTCTTAAATAAGGTTAGGCAGAGACTCTTTCACAAGGATGGGGAGCCTGTTCCAGAGAATGGAAATTCTCTGAGAAAAGTATCTTTCTCTCCAACATGTCCCATTTATGTTGCAAGCAAAACTTAGGTCTTTTGATGTAGTAATTTTGAAGCTGTTCATTTTGCAGCTGTGCAAAAGGTTCATCAAAACAGGTTCCAGGGATAACTTGTACACCAGGCAAAGACCACATCGCAGAAGACTGTATCATAATATGATAATAAGTAAAGAGAAAAGGCTTTGACTCAGTCAGCTTAGGGAATTGTGTTTACCTCATGTATTCTTTTTGTAAAGAACTTTTGTGGATATTCCAGTTACTGCATGTGTCTAGTCAGGTACATGCAGAAGGGGCCATTAAACTCTATTATGCATCTCATGACAGCCAATTGCAGTGGTACAATGACCTCTCTGAACCTAGATACCATGCCTTTTCTTTAAAGTTGAGCAACATTTAAGGATTTATTCTTGGACACATGTTGGCTGAAGGCTTGGTTACTAACCACAAGAGCTCCCAAATCCCTGACTACTGAACCAACTTTTATGGGTGTTTTATTGATTATCATGGTTACCCAGTGTGGCAAACTTCCCAAAAGGTACCATAATGCATTTCTTGGCATCAAGTTTGAAGTCATGGCTTTGGCACCAAGTGTTTGTGTTAGACCTTCCTGAAGGGTGTTCTCATCTCTGGGTGGATTCAATGACTGCTTCCCGTTTGCAATCATCTGCAAACTTGATCAGCCAATGGCCTTTAACATTGGCTCTGACCTCCAAGAATTAGATGCCGAAGAGGAACAGATTCAGCACAAAACCTGAGAAACTCAACTGGTGACCGACCCTCTTTGTAGAGGAGACCTCTTCTATCTGTGAACCAGCTAGTTATCCAGTGTGTTACAAAGGGGTTTATGTTTTGTTCCGTTTGTTAATGCCAGCGTGGAGTATTATATCAAATGCTTTAACTAGATCTAAGTAAGCAGTGTGCACTACTTTCCCCTCATCCACTGCCTTGGTGACCTTTTCAAAGAAATCCATCAGATTTAATAAGCAGGAATTTCCTCTGACAAAGCCAAATTGGGATTAATCCACAATCTAGAGATTTCCTACGGCTTTGCTGATAATTTCCATGGCTTTGCAAAGACTTGTCAGACTAAGGAGTCTGTATTTTCCAGGATCTGTTGAAGGTCCTCCCCTTATGATGAGGTTGACTGTCGCAATCCTCCATTCTCACTGCACAAAGCCTGCTTTTAGACTATAGTTAAACAGTTACCCAGGGGTCCTGATAAGTCATATTTTAGGCTGTTCAGGAGGCATCCTGAGATGTTGATGGGGCCCCACTGAGGCTGCGTTTTTGGCTTTAGCGATCACAGCTAGTACATGCTCACTAGTTATAGTTATAGGGGTTATATTTAAGGGTATTTCATGAGGGATGTTTGTGGATGAGACAGAGGTAAGGCTGAAACTGAATTTGACTGCTAACAGACTTGCTATATCAGCAGACACTGTGAATGTGGTATTATTGACCACTAGTTCGGCATATTACTGTGTGCTGCCCTTGACGTTTCTAACATAGCTGAAGAAGGCCCTAGGGTTATGTTTCACCTGGAAGGCTATCCTAACCTCAAAGTTGGCTTTGACTGACCTAATTAGCTCTCTTATTTGCCTATTTAATTTTATGAGAGTTTTTATCTTTATGGGAATTACCTTTCCTGATTAATTCTGGGATGCCACCAGGGCAGTTTATTTCTGGAGCTAGTTCTGGGCAGCCTCTACACAACCAGTGACATGGTTGTAAAGAGTTTCTGAGAGTAATTCAGTGTAGGCTGCTGTGGTCTCAGGGGTCGGAGGGACAGTGAATACTGACAAACCATCACTTAATAAAAGTAGTTTGCCTTAGAATAGTTCCTAACTGCTACTGGTTTTACTGGGGTTACAGAGTTGATTGTGATTTCAAAGACAGCTTTAAGGTTGGACCTTACAGGGAGGACAAGGAATGGGGGGAGGTGCAGTGTTCTCCCATATCTGTGAGTATGAGGTCCAGTAAGTTGGAGTTTCTAATGGACATACTATTTGGTCAAAGGTGTTTGCATTTATGAAGTACAGGAATCTGTGCCTACAGATTTGAGGCTGTGTAGGATTCCTAGTCTATAAAAGGGTAATTAAAGTCTCCCATAAGTAGATGGTTAGGTTGGATGGTAAGATTTTCTCATATGCACTGTGGGCTTCTTGGGATATGGAGGGCAACCAAGAGCTGGCAAGGATATGGTATGAGATTTTGTCTATGGTGATCTGCACATGGAGGAACTCCAGCACATCATCCTGTTTGACCATATGCTGGTTATTGATGTACATCAAGATACCTCCACCTTTAACCAATGTTTGTGCAGCTACTGGTCTAAAAGTGTGGAAGGCACTGAAATCTTGCATTGCCGGGGTATTCTCTGCCTCTTTAAACCATGTCTCGGTAATGTACAGTTGTGTACACTTACCATAAATGTAGATGTTCGAGTGTATTCACTGTTGCAGTCATTACATGTGGGGTAATCTGCTGACAGGTTGCCCCCAGTTGGCCTGATTAACAAAGTCTTGGGTCCTGCGCCGGTTGCTGTCCCTTCTTCCATGACGTCAGGTCATCAGGGGTATAAAACATGCAGCCGACGCCATTACATCAGTTTTTCTTGCCCCAGATGTCAGGTGCCCCTCAAATGGGGAGCAAAATTTATATATATATATATATATATATATATATATATATATATATATAAAACACAAAGCGTACACCTCCAAACAAAAGCAAATACATCAAAAAGGCTTTTAAAGATAGTAACAGAAATGAGAGGTATAGTTAGAGAAAAACAGGGGGCTGGAGGGAAGGTAACCACAACTACAACAGTGAATACACTCGAACATCTACATTTATGGTAAGTGTACACAACTGTACAATGTTCTTTTTGTTTCACTGTTGCAGTCATTACATTTGGGTAGAATCCCAAAGCTATGGTTGGGAGGATGGATTTATACAGCATTAGGAGCAGCTATAAGGCCCTGCAGGACAACAGTGGCAAAGCCTGCTCTGGATTTAGAGAAGTGAGGTAAATGGTAATGTTTGGTGAACATATGAACTGAGCTCCAGGTAACAGCTTCTAGAATGTCTATGGTAGGAACCCCTCTGAGAAAGGCTGCAGAAGTAGATTCAGCCCTGGTGGAATGAGATCTGATCCCCTTGGGGACAGGTTTACCATGGTGCATACAGCAGAAACTAATACAATGGCTTGTCCATTTGGAAATGGCCTGCTTTGAAATAGCCTTTCCCTCTGCTCCTGCAGCAAATGCCACCAATAGTTGTTCAGATTTTCTTAGAGATTTTGTCCTGTTTAAGTAGAATCTTAGTTGTCTGTGTACATCCAATGAATGCAGAATCCACTCACCCTTGTTCTGTGGATTTGGGAAGAAAGTTGGCAGATGAATGGTCTGATTAAGGGCCACACTAGATACCACCTTAGGCATAAAGGATGGATTGGTCCTGAGAGCCACCCTGTCCAGGTAAAAAAATAATGAAAGGCTCTACTGCCATAAGAGCCTGTAGTTCTGAAATCCTTCTAGCTGAAGTGACTGCTAAAAGAAAAGCTGTTTTCCAAGAGAGAAATTTTAGGTCCGCAGTAGCAGCTGGCTCAAAAGGAGGTAGAGTGAGTTTTTCCAAAACAAAATTGAGGTCCCATGCAGGAGTTGGCGCTCTCCTGGGAGGTCTTAAATTTTTGGTCCCTCTGAGATACTGCTTTAGTAGAGGATGAGAAAAGAGGGGAGGCTCTGTGTTGTAATGAGCTGAAATGGCAGAGGTATGGATTTTTATGGAAGAAAAAGATAGGCCCTTCTGAAGCATCTCAGTTAAGTATTGCAGAATGGGAGGAATATTGGGCATTGCTGTGCTTATTCCTTGTGCTTGGTTCCAGGCACAGAATCTTTTCCATTTGTCAGCATAAGATTTTCTAGTACTAGGCCTTCTAGCCTCCAAAATGACATCCATCACAGGTTTGCTGAGAGATGTAAAAAGTGAAATTAGTTGATTAGCCACGCTGCAAGATTCAAAGTTTGGAGCGGAGTATGCAGAATTTGATAGTTCTGCTGACACAGTAGGTAAGGTGTCTGAGGCAGGTACCACAGAGGAAGGTGCGACACATTGCGCAGGAGCGGGTACCAGTGTTGGCGAGGCCAGTCTGGACCAATCAGAATCCTTTTTTGTTGGTCCTGTCTGACTTTTAGTAGGACCTTGGAGAGCAGAGGCAGAGGGGGAAAGGCAGAGACTGATGTGTTTTTCCAGCTGAAGGATAGAGCATCCACTTTCCAAACTTTTTTGTGATAAATTCTTATGCAGAATTTGTCCAACTGATAGTTTTGGGGTGAGGCAAAAAGATCTATGTCTGGGCTCCCCCATTTACGTGTCAACATGTTGAAAATTTGTGGTTCCAGTTTACATTCGTGTGGGTCCATAATCTTTCTGCTTAGTTCGTCTGCCAGAGTATTTTGCTTTCCTGGCAGGAATTAAGCTTGTAGATGTATTTGATAAGTCAAGGCCGTGTTCCACAATGCCATGGCTAGTCTGCAAAGGGGGTAGGAATGTGCACCCCCCTGCTTGTTTATGTACCACATTACTGTGGTGTGGTCTGTTTTTATCAGTAGTTGTCCTGGATGAAGGTGGTCCTTGAAGGCTGTCAGAGCATTCTGTACAGCTAGCATCTCTTTCTGATTTATATGTAGGTGCATTTGATTTGGCCTCCATTTGCCCTGAATGCATCTCCCTGCCAGATGCGCCCCCCCCCCAAGCATAGTCTGATGCATCTGTAGTTAGGGTTTGGGCGGCAGGGGTAGAATGAATGACAGTCTCTTGTTTTGGTGGCAGGCCTCTGGCCACCATAGGAACTCTAGTTGCAGGGAAGGTATGATAGGAATCATTGTTTCCAGGCTGTGGCAATGTTGACTCCATAAGCTTTTTAGGTACCACTGAAGTTTACTCATATGCAGTCTTGCATATGGAATTAGAAGAATGCAGGAGGCCATGAACCCCAAGGCCTGCAGAATTTGTCTTGCAGATAGCTGGGTTTTTGTGGCCACCTGTTTGAAGTAAGTCATCAATTGAATTTGCTTTTCTGGCGTAAGGTAAGTCATCTGGGCAGCTGTATTCAAGCTTGCACCCTGGAATGTAGTTTTATGAGAGGGTACCAGTTGTGACTTCTTTTCGTTTATGGTGTACCCTAGACAAGTTAGAACCCTTTTTACAAACAGCAGATGTTTTAGAAGAGTGCCTTGTTTTCTGCCTGAATTAGGCAATCGTCCAGGTACTGGGCGCAGTAGATAAGCCAAAGGGCACTGCAGATAACTGGTAATGCAAGTAGCCTGCTTTGAAGCAGAGGTATCTTCTGCAAGATTCCCTGATTGGGATATGCAGGTAAGCCTCTTTTAAGTCTAGAGTTATCAACCAGGCATCCTTGCCTAGCATAGGTAGTAACTGTTGAAGAGTCAGCATCATGAATTTTGGAATGTCCAGAAATGTATTTAGAATGGATAAGTCCAGAATTGCACGCCATGATTTGTCTTTTCTGGGTACCAGGAAAAGTCTTGAACAGAAACCTTGTCCCTTTTCCCTTTCTGGTACTGGTTGAATAGCCCCCATATTCATGAGGGACATAACTTGTTTCTGGGCCTCTGCCCACTGATTTGGAGGCAGATCTGGCCATCCGTTTGGGATTGGCAACGTGTGGAAATAAAATCTGTATCCCTGGGATACTATATTTAAAACCCATTTGTCCTGGGTAATCAGTTGCCAGTTTTGTGCATGAAGCGTCAGTTTCCCCCCAAAGGGGCGGCCAAAAGATAAGTGCTTGGTGATTGCAGTAGAAAGTCATTGAGACTGTTTACCATAGGGAGGTGCCTTGTTGCTTCCAGACTTGGAGGTGGAGGCACACCATTGCTTTGTTCTAAAAGTTCATTGCGACTGAAACCTGGAGCCTTTGGAATGTCTGGGTTTGACCTGAGCGGCTCTAATGGGTACTGGACAGGACCAGTTCTTAGTAGCCCAGTGCCTACTAAACCTGGGTGGCTGCACTTGTAAGAAATCTTTCACAGTTTGCATAGATTTAGCTTTATCTTCCATCTTTTTCAAAACTTTTTCAGCCTTATTACCAAATAGACTGTCCTGTTGTAAAGGAGCATCCAACAATTTTGCTTTAACATGGTCAGGCAGACTTTGCTCCTTGAGCCAAGCATGCCTTCTTATCACAGATCCAGTTACAGCAGCCCTGCAAGAGGCCTCCAAGGAATCAAAACCACATTGCAAAGTATGTTTTCCAACTTGTTCAGCTGAATGCAATAAATCCTGCAACTCTATTTTCCACACAGTCAGAAATCAACATAATTTTCTGTTTAAGTAGACCCATGACATGCTGTTGATATTTAAGCATATGAAATTGACAATTTAAAGCCCTGATTGCCAAGGTTGCAGACATGTAAACCTTCTTACCCCATCTATCCAGCGCGCCCTGGAATCTCTGTCAGAAGGGGTAGGATTTTTAGCAGTAAGAGAAATAGTTTCAGGGTCAGCAGTAGGGTTTTTGAAAAGGAATTTGTGGGAGTCAGGAACCCTGCAGTATCTGTCTGGCTTACTAGGAGCCGGAGGCAGGGAATCAGGAGTCATAACAGGAGGTATAGCCAAAGGCATATGCTGAGGAAGAAGAAAATCCCTAAGTCTCTTTTTAGATTCAGAGAAATCCTGACCGCTCAGTGGAAGTGTTCCCTTAAGGTATGCAAAGTTTCTCCAAAAGAGAAATCCTCAGGGAGAGAAGCAGAAGGGATGGAGTCTTCTGCATCAGAGTTCTCATAAGTGGGTATAGATAAATCCTGATCAGAAGAGGAATCAGAAGAAATAGAAACCTGATATGAAGATTCATAGTCAGTGCCTTACCTAGGCCTCTTAGCAGGAGGGGGGATGGGTACCCCCGATCAAGGTAATTAAATCTTCAGTCATTTTGATCATTTGTTTTTTGGGCATTGGGGCCTGTACACGTGGCCCAAGCGTCGGTTTTTTAGACATAGAAGTAGTTTTTGGCCTTAGTTTTGAAGATGACGTTGGTTTAATAGACAAATCTTTAGGCCTGAAAACACCCTCAGAAGCCGGTGCCTGCTCAGTGGCTCCGGACCCATCTAAGGTAGAGAGATCTGCGGGTTCAACACAAAGTATCTCGAGGCATACCCAACTCTGAATGAGTCTCAGTAGAGGCCTGCTAATCAAAAGTAGCGGGTATCAGGGCTGCAAAAGTACCTCACCGTGTACCCGCAAACCGGCAGCTGGCTTAGGAGAAGCCTCGTCGTCGGTTTGGACCTCGACGGTCTGTCTCTTTTTCTTTGCGTTTTTTAGGTATTCCGGTAGTCGGATTGCTAACAGACGACATTTCTGGATAGTTAAATCTTGAGCCAAAATATTTAGAAGCAAAAATATACTGACGTTTAATCTTGCGTTGATTTAATTTAGCACAAAACCGACAGCAAGGCACGTTGTGGTCAGGGCCTAGGCAAGGAATATAGTACAAATGAAAATCCTTATGAGGTATTTGCTTCCCACAAGTAATGCAATTATTAACTTTTACTGACATCGGTAAAGAGCAAAAAAAAGTTTCCCCAACGAGGTACTTAGCTTTTAGTTGAAGACTTTGGTTCTGAAACTCGAAAACGAAAATTTCAGGAGTCGGCCGACCGGCACTTGCGAACTGCTTCTGCTTCGGGAACTGTGTGGCAAGAAAGACTGATGTAATGGTGTTGGCTGCATGTTTTATACCCCTGACGACCTGACGTCATGGAAGAAGGGACAGCAACTGATGCAGGACCCAAAACTTTGTTAATCAGGCTGACTGACAGCAACCTGCCAGCAGATTACCCCAAATGTAATGACTGCAACAGTGAAACACGAAAAACATCTGCACAGATGTCTAAATTTTGATTTTTAACATTTTTATTATATTATCACTTGTGACATAGGCAAATTTACATTTATATAAAAGTAATCAAACTATATTACCATAACAAACATTATACTTCACATATACTGCTATATATCATATAGATGTCTAGATTCTTGTGTGAGGAGGGTTTAGAGGGAATGCAGTTTTTATTATTTTTTTTAGAATCCTAGCATTGAACAGAAATACCTTGAGGCTCAGCTGAGTTGATTTTGCTATGTCAGTAGGTTTGTCAACTTGACATTGCCTAAAATGGCATTATGGAGGTAGATAAAGTTTTAGCCAGTACTCAAAAGCCTAGAGGGGGACAGGGATAGACTATCCTTGGCAAAGCAACAGGGTCCATTAACCATGTCCTCCCAAGCTGCCAAATATTGGATCCCCTTAAAATGACACCAGAAAGACAGCTAATTGTTAAAAATCAATCATCTTTTGCTCAAATTGTGGCATCATCCTCTGAGACTGTAACATGCTGCTTAATGCCAGTGTCATACCAGCCCAAGACACAGTCTGAGAGCTCCACAATGTCTCTCTCCATACAGTCTAAGGACGTACATCTCAAGTAATTTACACATACATGAACTATGATGGAATCATACTCATACCTGTGATGTAATAACTTGAGTGCGAGCATGATTTAGCAGATCCTGGCACACGATAAGCAACTAACCATCAACTTCTCTTTGTTCAGCCTGGTATGAAGGGCATCAGAATGTCTTACAATGGAATACCCTATGACAACAGCCCTGGGAAGTGTGTTTGCTTGTCTTAGGGGCTTAGTGTTTGGGGCATTATTGAAAGTGACTGTATGTATGGTGTTAGGTGTTATTTTCAATGAGTATCTTTGGGCTTGCTAAGGCATAGCTTTGCCAACAGATGGTCTAGGCATTTTTGTTGTTGCCGAAGACTGCTTTTATGTACCTCTGCACTCGTACTCCTCAGAGACAATGGAGCACATTAAAGAGAAGATTAACTGGCTTCCAAACATAGTTCAACTAAGCTTCCTTTATATTTAAGCTACAGAACAAGGATACCCTAATTTGTCATTCAACAGTGTAATTATTCTCTTTAGTTACAAGTGCAAAGCACACAGTCACTTACTAGCCCAATCTTTGATCTTAATGCTGGAGAGAGAGGTTTTGTGTAGGACTGACCCAGTCTTCCAGTAGCAACTATATGCAAATATCACAAAAGAAGCAAACATTTTAAATTAAAAATAATTTCAAAGACCACAACTTCAAATTATAAATGCAAATGCTTTAAAGAAGTAATGCAGTCACAACTTTTTGCGGTTATGCTCTATGCTCACGTCAGTGCTGCTTCTAGAATTAGTTGATATATCGTACACTTTCCTCATTTAATTCATTAAACCTCTTGCTTGTACATTGTATTTTCTTATCTTTACTCTGTAAATTGGAGCTCTCAGTTTGATCATTATGGCTCCAATTAATGACTATCCATTTCAAAATCAAACTGAGATAAGCTTACTAGACTTAATTGTTCACTTATTTCTTTTTCTGCTTTTTAACACACTGCTAAGTGCCTTTGTTGTTTTCAAAAATGTGCATATCATCTTTTATAAAATCTTATTATGGTCCTTATCTGGTTGTTCATAAAATACTAATAATTTTCTCCAGATGTGACAGGGTAGCCGACTCCAATGGATAACAAGCCTTAATGTTAAGTTGCTACTAGAAGAACACTAGATGCTGCCAAATGACTTATCCTCTGACTATATGAATATGCTATCCAATTGTTAGGTCAATAAACCCCATCTTCCAATTAAATCTATAAACTCTCTCTCAGTTAATTTATTGTTTCTTCAGTTGTAATAGTATTTAGTACTTTGCAATCCATGGAATTTCTCACGCTATAAATGATTATGCCTGCTCTTACCTATGTAGAGAGTCATGGTGTTAGACTGTAATAGATTATAAATTAACATGAACAGTAAATGAAAACAGTTTGTATTGTAAATACCCAACATCTATGTCAGTACCTATTTCAACTGTAAATGGAAGATGCAAGTTTTTGTGCCTAGTCAGCACAGGTCATTGCTGAAAAGAGTCGTCTGATAATCCCACCCAGACTGAAAGAAAATATCTCTTAAAGGAACAAAAGAAAGCAGGGTGTTATGAAACCAACAGGATTTATTCAATTTCACAGTCTACACTTCCCCCTCAAAAATGCCTGGAAAAGGGCAGTGGGAGGGTGGCATAACGGTTAAGGTGTTTACCTTACAGACACAAGGTACAGGGTTAGATTCTTACAAGGGGTAATTGGCTAGACTTAAAATGGCCTAGTACTAATCTATTATCCTATGATCTTATAAGTTTTATTCATAAAGAATATACAGTTGCAGCAAAATTGTTGCATCCCACCCAAAAGTAGGAATATGTAGAGTAAACACATTATGCACTGGGGACTCTTCATAAGCACACACTTTGCTGCCTGTTAAGGAGTCCAACAGCGCAAATGGGTGATGTTAAAGAAAAAAAAACAAATGGGACACAAGTAGGATGGGAAAAATGGAAATGAAAACAAAAATCTAAAAAGGTTAAAATCTGCATTAAAAGAAGAAATCTCTGTGTTCACACTTAATTGAATATATAATGTAAGATACTAAGCTTAGCCAACTGCACAAAACTTACTTTAAACTTAAATCACAGAAAAAAAGCTGCTACCTACTACCAGTTAAGAACAAAACTAGAGTGTCTTACTGTGGTAGTTGCTAGTCATAGACATGAAGTCCTTTTCTTTAAATGTTACTTTCTTAATCAGTCTCCTCCCTGTTCCAAACTGTGCTTTGTCCAAGTCCGAAATCTACTCCTGTCCTCATAAAACAAATTACCAATCTATTCCTGACCACACCTTAATGTGCTTTGAAATATGCCTTCCTTAATTTAAATCCATCCTCACACACACACACACACACGGACGGACACACACACACACACACACACACACACACACACACACACACACACACACCTCATAACACTAGCCATATGTAGAACAACAGGAGTTATGCAGGTGTTCAAATTCATTATGATCTGTAAAATGTTCCCTTCAAATGGTTTGTTTGTTTCTTTCGGCTTTTCCCGGTTAGGGGTCGCCACAGCGGAACTCCGGTCCGCTAATGATTGGCAGTAGATTTTGATGTGCTGGCTTGCCGGGCCTAACGCAAAACCTTCAACGAAGGAATGCCCATTCATGCATGTCGCCACACAGAAGACGCTCTAACTGAGAATCGAACGGGCAACGTCTAACTGTGAGGCGACAACGCTACCGCAGCACCACCCTTCAAATGGTAGTCTTCAGTTTTCTGGTATTATTCAAATTTAATGTTGCAGTTATTCATTGTCCACAAAATTCTTGCTATTTTGCTTTAACCACTGTATGCTAATACATCATATATCTTGCAGATTTCTGCAGCATTCTTATTTTAACATTGAGGACATACCCTAGGGACTTCCTTTTACATCTATGAAAATCAACACATTGTGAATAAAGATCAAAGGCACAAGCATTATCCCTATATAAAACTGTTTAAAGTGCTATTTATTTTTTTCTCGTGCCAATCACTTGAACACTTAATGAGATTTCTGCACATTTTAAATTTTCCTGAGAGAGATTTAAACTTAAAATGCTCAAATGGAATATTTAGAGTTAACCATTTTTGATACGTCAGTTTCTAACATGCTTTAAATTTCATCTGTTGTACTTTTTACTTGTGCAGGAGAATTTTACAACCTGTTAAGGTGCAAAACAAAACCAAGATTGCCACCTAGTGACAGCTGCCAGTAATCCTAAACGTTAAAAGTGGGAACACACTTAACAGCCAGTGAAACCAAGAATTACCTAACAAAACCTTAGTTATTTATCAACCTCAAATAAAAAAATATACTACGTTGGGCTCATTTGTAAGACGAAAGCTTGCAGCAATGCATTAAAATAAGTCATCAAAAGTTTTTTTTTTCACAATACAACATTCAAAGGAAAAAAAGCAGTACAGAAAAGTACTATTACAAGTCACCCTTTACTAGTTTCATTTACCAGAAAACCAGTGTCAGTATGATCAGAATACAACACTAAATAAGATATCTTACTACGTGGCAAGCTCATTTGAACATCTCTCCACAAAGCATAACACCAGTGTTTTCATTATAGAGGATGCAACATTCTTAATATTACAACTCTGTTACCAAATTGTATCAGATTTTGCCCAAGAACTCAGTCTATATTCCTATGACTGGGGTTTTAACCACTTTATAAATCTACCACAGCATTTGAAGGCTTTTTCATAATGATAAAGAATCTGCTTCTCTGATTTACGTTAAAGACTACATGGGTTGCATGAATCATTGATACGGTTTCTGGTTTTCTTCTCGTCAATCTTTCTTTTTCAGAAAGCTCTGCCCTCTTGTGGCATGCAGACGTAACACACAACCACTAAGGATACCTCAAATAAATCTTCTTGAATGTGTAATTCTGAATGCATTTACAAACTATTCCATTTTATTTTCATATTTTGATATACAACATAGCCATTACTGACCTAGTCAAATTACAGAAGGGACCCAAGGAGAAAAGGAATAAACAAATTCTGAGCAAAAAATTATGTACAACACATAACCAAATTAGTGATTCTGAGAGGAAAAATGCAAATTTATTCATAACAGGCAGCAAACTGGTTAATAGAATATAAGAAGAAAAAATACTGATCAAGTCAAGTCCTGCTACCTACTAGGAAATCAAATTAAAAACTTCACAGCAAAAGCATATACTTTTACACATAGCATTAATGGAATAACAGCTGTTCGAAAACCAGTAAGTTACAAGAAAAAAGGAAGTAAAAAAAGAGAGTTTGTCAGTAGGTGGATGAAAAATATTCAAGATTACTTAAGAAAACACACTTAAAAGTTAAGGGAAAGAAAGGAGATGGGCAGTACAGAGGTTGCAAAGTTTTTTCTGGTCCCCAGTTCTTGGTAAATATCAATCTGCAGTGATCGATATGGCCCATGTGTTCCCTATTAAATGACAGCTGTCTCAAGAAGGCACAGACAGGTAAGGTAGTCCATCATCCAGGAATCCATCACGAAATTTTCTGTTACGCTCTACCCATACATATTTCTCTATCTTGCACATATCTGTAGCAGCTATAGAGAAAGTGTGTTATGTGCTTGTCATGTAAATGTCTACTCCACTGTGCATGACTCAACCAAGGTCCTGCCCTCCCACTACAGAAAAAGTATGCCCATGTCACTCTGATCTTCATTAGATATTCAACTACAGAGGTGTACAGAAGAAAGAAACTATGACCCAAGTCCCTTTCTACAGGATGGGTGAGTCCCCCCTCACCCCACTTGGCCTCTTCAGTGCCCTAGCCACTAATGAAACTCATTTGCCTGAGTCATAGTAAGAGCTCCACCCGTTTATACAACAGAGATGAGGCACACAGAAAAAAAGATACAGCACAAAAGAGAAACAAAAAATAAGGAGAGGGAGAAAAAAAACGTACTAATGATAGAATCCAGATGATGTAGCATTATAACTATAAATAGAACAATGCATACAGATACATTTCACGTCAAAAAACTGCTTCAAGGGTTTTGGCATATAATACCTTCCTTTTAGGTTAACTCAAGTCTGTCATTTTGGGACAACTGCTCCTATTAGAAAGGTAAAATGTTAATATTTGAAGATGTGCACAGCTTTGTGTGTTAATACTAAGTTAATAGGTTTTTGGGGTGTACTGGGAATGTATTTATTTTTGTTTTGTTTTTTTTATAGCTTTCAATAAAACAGTAAGTTTTGTAAGATGTGAAACAGGGTCAAATGGATATGACAAGAACATTGTATAAAAGGTCAACCTGCTACTGTGTGCATGTAACACAAAAGCTGGAACTAGAAACTTAACAAAAAACTGTTGCAAATAAAAGGTGGGAATAACTTTTTAACTTAATGAGCCTTGCAATATCTTTAAATGTTAATGGTCTCACAGATATATACAACAATGAGCAGCAAGCTATACTAAAAAAAATTGAATGTAAATAGTTATGCTACAGGAGACACATTTGGTAAGAGCTGAACATGTGAATTTGATGAAGAAAGGTTTTTCAGGATGGATATTCAATGGAATACCTGGGCAAAGGAAAAGAAGAGTTCTTATATTACTAAGAAGCTACTGGCAAGGGAGGAGGATTACAATGGCATGTATTTCTATTCCACCCAAAATTGCTATAATGGAACTTAAGAAAATTCTGGTAGAGAGAATCAGTTTTAAGCAAGGTATATTACTTATAAGTGAGGACTGCAATTTGATTTGTAACAGGGAAGATGTGTCAGGAGGATCCTGAAAGGAAAATATAACAAAGGAGGGCAGATTTTTGAAGAAATTTATAAAAATATTTGACATGGAGAGTGTGAATTCAGTAGTAGGAGCTTGGAGTGAATATTCATATTACTCCCCAAGATACAAAAACTGGGCTAGGCTAGACAGAAGTTACATTTCACAGGAACATGGGCATTTAATTGAAGGTTTTGATACACATCCAATAACTATTTCAAAGTCATGCGCCAATAGTAACTAAAATAAAAATGCAGAGTAATGAAATATAAATGAGATGCTGGTGCTTCCCACCTATCTGCTGAAAAGAGAGGAATTTAAGGAATGGGTAATGGAAATTATTCGGGATTTATTAAAGACAGAAATTTATTCAGAAAACATAGCTAGAGTGGGATACAATTAAAGTGGAGTTTAAAAATAGGGTGGAAATAAAAGACAGACAGATATGGTTAAGAAGCAAAAATAATTATTTAAAGGGACTGATGAATGTTAAAGTATTGCCCAAAACGGGGAATCTCACAGAACAAGAAGAGTAACTGCAGAGTGCTAAGCAGAAAATAAAGTATCACCTCAGATATGTGCATTAGTTTAGAAAGAATGCTGTTAAGCAACTGTTTTTTGATAATGTCAGAGCACAAAAACTTTTAGCGCAACAACTCAGGCAACAGAAAGTAGAAAGGGTTGTCTCCAAACGTAGGGAGCCTATAACAAAGGAAGATAACGAGAACTTGTAGAGGTACTAAAAATATTTTGGAAATTCTATGAAAGTCTAAAGCAGAGAAATATAGAGATCAAGAAAAGGTATAAATGGAAATGTTTATGGAAAGAATAGTTGTGTAAAATCTTAACCATAGATGTTCTTTCTCTTCTATATGCTGCAGTATTCATATCATGAGGAGTCCACCTCCTCTAGACTCATATGTCCGGCTAGAATACAAAAGTCTAAAGCTACTGTGAGGTATGTGCGACACCGCACATCAGCAAATGTACGCTGGTCATAAAGAGATGGCTGTTATAAAGCAGCCATCAGCACGTACCAACCTCAGAAGTGAATGCCGCAAAAGCACCAGCCTGATCTTAGGTGAGGAATACATTCCACCAGGGGCCTGTGGCCAGGCAAGCATCAAGGGGAGGGCAGAGGGGGAAAGTAATACTACAGCATATAGAAGAAAGTAATACTACAGCATATAGAAGAAAAGGACGTCTACAGTTATGGTAAGATTTTACACAACTAATCTATGTCCTTCTATTTATATACTGCAGTATCCATAACATGAGGCAGAGTGCCAAAGCTCATGCAGAGGAAGAACTGGACGGAGGAGCAGAAGCATTTTCTACAAAACCATGTAGAATATCTCTGGCAAACCCAGCCCTGGACCCAGAAATGACATCTAGTTTATAGTGTTTAGTAAATGTATGAACAGAAGACCAGTTGTAGCTATATCCAGGATAGGAGCAAGTGTCCAACCTTTTAAAGATGGCTCCAGAGGAGGACACTGCCCTAGTGGAATGTGCCCTAACAGGAGAGGACAGATTCTTTCTATTGGCTATATAACAGAAGGAAATAGCTTTTGAAGTCCAAGAGGAGATAGTCTGCTTGGAAACCCGCTGATTCAGGGCCCTTGGGTGACAAGAAACAAACAGGCGTTCAGACTTATGGATAGGACTGGGTTTGTCCAAGTAGTATCGGAGTTGCCTGTGCACGTCTGAAGTGTGTAGGATCCATTCACTGGAGGATTGAGAAGGGAAAAGGGTTGGAAGGTTGGCAGACTGATTGAGAGACAACTCTAACTACCTTGGGCATAAAGGAGGGATTAGTGCGTAAAGAGACCCTATCCCTATGCAAGACTGAAGGGGGAGGTAGACATCAGAGGTTGTAACTCAAGATACCCTTCTGGCAGAAGTAACTGCCACGAGAAGAACCCTTTTCCAGGTGCAATTTTGTAAAGAGGAACTTGCTGGCTCAAATGGGGCCAGGGTAATTTTCTCCAAAACAAAATTGAGATCCCAAGGAGGAACTGGTTTCCTTGGTGGTCTGATGTGAAGGACACCTTTTAAGAGTTTAACTTCTAACCTAGAAGCTAAAGGTGGAGACATAGGTAGGCATGCAGAGATAGAAGAAAGATGGACTTTAAATGAAGAGCAAGACAGCCCAGTCTTCACCAATTCACACAGCTAGGACAAGACCACCGAGACATCCACTAACAGTGGTTGTAGATCCTTTTTGAGATACCAGATGGAAAACTCTTCCATTTGGAAATGTGGGATTTCCTAGTTGTGGGTTTTCTGACATGCTGCAGAACTTGAAGCACATCCTCTGAAAAAAAAAGGTGTCTGAAGGGAATCAAAACCCAATCACCCACAGAGTTAGGTTTAGAGTTGACATCTGTGGATGTAGTAAAGTTCCCCTGTCCTGTGTGAGTAGGTCCATTCTGTGGGGCAACTTGTGGTGACTGCCCTTGGCTGAATGCAAAAGGAGGGGGAACCAATGCTGTCTTGGCCAAAAGGGGGTCACCAGCAAGATTTTTGGTTGCTCCCGCTGGATCTTCATCAGGACCTTTTGGAGAAGTGGAAAGGGAGGAAATACATACAGAAACATCCCCTTCCAAGAGAAAGATAGTGTGTCCACCTTCCACACCAAGGGATCCTGGCACAAAATTTTGGAAGTTGCCTGTTCATGGGGGAGGCAACGAGATTTATATGAGGTATACCCCATCGATGGACCATGTCCAGAAACAAATCCCTGTGTAGCATCCATTCATGGGACTGAGTCATGGACCTACTGAGTGCATCTGCCACAACATTCTGAGCCAAAGAAATGTAGACAGCCTGAAGACAGACTTGGCTCTGCAAGGCTAGCTCCCAGGCCTGTAAAGCCAGTCTGCACAGGAGGTAATACTTTGTCCCCCACGTCTGCTGACACACCAGAGGGCCTTGGTGTTGTCTGTGAACCATCTTAGGACCTCTGGGGAAAGCATATGCGTGAAGATTTGAAGGGTGAAAATCAAGGCCCTCATTTCCTTTATGTTGATGTGCATCTTTATTTGGAATGAAGAACAGACATCCCTGACCTTCCAGGATTTCACTGCTGTTCGCCATCCTAAATTTGAAGCATCTGTGTACAGCTCCTGAGTGGGAAGAGGTGGTCGTAAGGGTAGATTTGGAATCCTTGCAACCTGAAGTATCCACCATTCTATCTCCCTCTGCAAGCAGGACATGAGTGGGATAAAGTCTAGAGGATGACAGTGTTGCATCCAAATTGTCCTCAAGAACCACTGGAATTTTCTCTTGTACAACTTGGCTAACAGGAGCATGGGAATTGTGGAGGCCATAAATCCCAGGAGGCACAGAAAGTCCCTGGGAGTCAGAGATTGAAGGAGCAAGAGGTCCTGGAAACAGGAAGTAAGGGACAGGATCTTGTCTGGAGTTAAGAAAGCTAGCATCCTGTCTGAATCCTGCAACCAAGAAAAATGTTGTCTTGGGAAGGGATCAGAGTAGGCATCTGACAGTTTATCGTGAAATCTAGACTCCAGACACCATGAAGAAGAGATTCTGCTGAAGGATGTCTGGGGATGGGGCTGGGAGAAGTAGGTCCTCTAGGTAAGAAAAGATCTGTATACCCTTGCAGTCTACAGTAGGATATGACAGGAGCCAAGCATTTTGTGAAGACCCTTGGTGCCGAAGACAGACAAAAGGGCAAAACACAGAACTGAAAATGTGAGGAAGCCATAGAAAGGCAAAGAAATTTTCTGAACCGGAGGTGAATGGGGATATGCAGGTAGGCATCTTTGATATCTAATGACACCATAGAGGCCTGGGGAAGTGTGAGTAGAAGAAGGGTGGGTAAAGTTAACATATGAAAGATGGTACTTTCAGAAAGGTATTTAGATGGGAAAGGTCTAGAATGGGCCTCCAGGGGCCATCCTTCCAGGGAACCAGGAACATTCTGGAGTAAAATCCTTTTCCCACTTGGGACAGCGGGACTTCTCAATAGTGCCTTGAGAGAGAAGGCTGGATATGACCCGGAGGAAGAAATCCATTTGTTCTTTCGGGGGTTGTGGAATGCCCCTAAAGGAGGGAAGAGTTTCCCACACCATGAAATATCCCTGCTGGAATACGGAAAGGACCCAAGAGTCCAGGGTTATCTGATTCCAAGCAGGGAGAGAAAGAGAGAAACTGAGAGACAGAGTTGATGGGCCTGGGGGGGGGTTAGTTACAGATTACCAAGCTTAGTCTGAAAGGGCTGTTTCTGAGTGGGAGTAGAAGAGACAGATTTAGATGGGAGGTTTCCTGGAATCTCTCTTACCTTTGGAAGTTGGTGGCCTAGCCAGCTTTCTGACAAAAGTGTTTTTGGTAGGGTAATTCCTCTGAAACTTGGGGACAGGGGAAACAAACAAGAAGTTATGTACTCACCATAACGTTCGATGTATGTAGTCCATCTCGCCTTACATTCTTTTCCTTGGGTTTGGAGCCGAACCTCGGGTCCGACTCGGCCATACTCCCGCTCAAAGTGTTCAACTGGCTCGAGGCTAAGAGGTATCCCATCATGCAACAGGCCCATTCCCCAGATCTTGTTTGCTGCAAGATCTCACACACACACACACACACACACACACACACACACACACACAAGAACAACAACCCCAACAGAAAGGACTACTGACACCTAGAGACTATACCTCCAGGTCCGTCCCAGGATGGGATAGGAGGAGGGGTTAGTAAGAATGTAAGGCGAGATGGACTACATACATCGAACGTTATGGTTAGTACATAACTTCTTGAGGTTATGTAGTCCAATCTCATCTTCATTCTTATCCTTGGGACAGCGTCCCTAGCACCTTGATCTTGGGTGACTTCATGAAAAGTACTCTTGAGCACTGTGGAACCAAAGGAAGATCTACCTCTAGAGACCAGATCTAATTTGTAGTGACTAAAAAAAAAAGTATGAGGCGAAGCCCATGTTGCTGCTGCACAAATATCGTCCATAGACATCCTAGTCTGAAATGCAGTTGAGGTAGCCACAGATTGTGTAGAATGAGCCTTCACTTTAAAGGGTAATTCTTTGCCATTGGAAGCATAAATAAAGGAGATGCAATTGGAAATCCAACGAGACAAGGTTACTTTAGAAACAGGAACCCCAAGCCTAGTGTCTGAAAATGAGAAAAACAGTTGATCTGATCTCCTGAAATCTTTTGTCCTATGTAAATAGAAATGCAATTGTCTATGAACGTCTATCTGATAAAACTTAAATTCTGCCTTGTTAGAGAATTCAGGAAAAAACACAGGCGACTCAATGGATTAGTTGATATTGACAACAGAAGCAACCTTTGGAATAAAGGAAGGATTGGTTCTTAAGGAAACCCTATCTTTGTGAAACGCCAAACAGGGTGGCTTAATCAATAAAGCTTGGAGCTCAGAGACCCGCCTAGCTGAAGTTATGGCTACCAATACTGTCTTCCATGACAAGAATTTAATGTCACATGTAGCTGCGGGCTCAAAGGGAGTCGAGGTGAGCTGCTGTAATACAAAATTGAGGTCCCATGGCATTACTGGATTAAAAGTAACATTGTCCCTTTCAGAAAGGCCCTACAAAGCCTATGAGCCATAAGGGTGGGTTCATTAGCAACGAGAAAGGTAGAAATCACCGCCAGTTGCACTTTAATGGTTGCTGCAGCTGACCCCTGACTGAACAGTTGAGAAAGAAATTCTAATATTGCTGAAATAGGCACTGTATAAGGATCAATATGTCTTTCACAGGCCCAAATGGAGAATTTCTTCCACTTACTGGAATAAATCTTCCTGGTAGAAAGCTTGTGGGAAGATGACAGAATGTGGACCACTTCCAGGGAAAAATCATAAAGCCTGACTAGGGACGGAACTGGAGCAGCCAAGCTGTCAACCTAAGGGTCTGGATGGAAGGATGGAACTGTTCTGACATTTGAGTCAGCAGATCTGGATCTGGGTCCAGAATTCAGGGATTGTCCATTAGATAGGGGTGAAGGAAGGGAAACCAAATCTGACAAGGCCAGTGAGGGGCAATCAGGATCATTTTGATTCCCAAAGACTGTGCTTTCTGAATGACCTTTGATATTAAAGGAAATGGTGGAAAGGCACAGAGAAGACCGGAGGGCCAATCGTGAACCAGAGCGTCCCTGGGTGTCTCCCCCTCCGGGGGGATAAGGGTGAAGTAGCTGCTGCATTTGGCATTGAGGGGGCTGGCAAATGGATCGCAGCAAGGCTGACCCCATCTGTGGAATATCTTCTCCGCAACATACTTGTTCAGGGACCACTCATGAGGCATTAGGATAGCTCTGCTCAGCCTGTCAGCAATCACGTTGGACTTCCCCGGTATATGCGTTGCAACTAGAAAGCGTTGGGAAGACACTGCCCACTGCCAATCTCGAAGTGCCTCTCTGCAAAGGGGATATGATTTGGTTCCTCCCTGCTTGTTCAGATACCATACCACTGACGTGTTGCCTGAATGGATTGCAATAGTCCCTAGAGGGAGAAAGCTCTGAAGTGCTTGCAACGCTAACAGCACTGCTCTCATCTCCAAGACATTGATATGCAAATAAGTCTCTTAATCCTGCCACGTGCCTTGGACTGTACTGCCGAAATAATGCCCCCCCCCCCAAATCTGGGAGGCATCCGTGGTCACCATGGCAACTGGAGAAGATGGGACAAAAGGCTTGTTCACGTTGAGATTGCTGGCCTGAAGCCACCAGTGTAGATCTTGCTTGCATGTGTCCGTAATCAGAACAGAATGGGAGAGTGGAAGATACTGTAGTGACCATTGGGCAAAAAGCAGTCACTGAAGAACCCTCATGTGTAGTGTGGCAAGGGGAACTAGCATGATCGTGGCAGCCATGGTCCCTAATAACTTGAGGGCCACTTTTGCCTTGACCTTCCTCAATGGTAGTAAGGTGTAGACCTGCTGTTGTAGAGCCTGAATTCTCTCTTCTGGTAAGAAGGCCCTCATGAGCACCGTATCTAGTTTGGCGCCGATAAAAGTGACACACTGTGAGGGCAACAAGGCAGATTTTTCCCAATTTAGAGTAATTCCTAACCTTTGGCACAGCGTAATGGTGGCATCCGTGGTCTGTAACAGTAGATGCCTGGTGGTGGCAGAAAGGAGCCAGTCATCCAGGTACGGAAACACTTGGAATCCCTGACATCTCAAGTGAGCCGTTACCACTGCCATGCATTTGGTGAACACCATGGGGGCTGTGGTGAGACCAAAGGGCAGAGCGCGAAACTGAAATTGACTGGCTCCCAGCCAGAAGCATAGGTGTCTTCTCGATGCCCTGTCCATCTTGATAGGGTAAGTAAGCATCTTTGAGGTCGATGTAGCAAATCCACACATCTTTCCCTAACAGAGGGAGTATTGACTGTAAGGTGACCATGCGGAACTTGGACTTTTGTACATGTAGTTTCAATCGGCTGAGATCCAAGATGGGTCACAGGTCCCCTGTTCTTTTCGGCACCAAAAAGAATCTGGAGTAAGTCCCTAATCCTACTTGGTCTGCGGGGACAGACTGGATGGCTCTCTTTGAAAGCAACTTTTTTATTTCTAAAGTTGCGGAACCCCTGTGACTGGGTGAAATGTCTGGAATTCCCTTAGTAGGCGGGGGAAGAGAAGAAAAGGGAATATGATAACTTCTGGAAATTATCTTTAATAC
Source organism: Protopterus annectens (assembly GCF_019279795.1). Lineage (NCBI taxonomy): Eukaryota > Metazoa > Chordata > Ceratodontiformes > Protopteridae > Protopterus > Protopterus annectens. The sequence continues at coordinate 472,580,401 of NC_056727.1, forward strand.
CCACTCGTTTTGGATGACATCTTGCCAGGCTTCTGGGAATAAAGAAATCCAACCCCTGACCGGCTCCAGAGATGCACAATCGGGCCTCCCTTCAGGAGCGCTGGTAGGAAGAACAGCAAAAGGAATCCTGGTCCCCTGGTTACACAGGCCTCCTCTGCCTTTAGGGTGGCGTCTACCTGAATTTCCATCCTCTCCCCTGCCTCTGGAGGGGGAATCACTTTGTGCGTCCTAAAAAAACCTCTGCGACTTTCTGAACCACATTTCCCCACTCTTCTGGCCCTTGGGGTAAGGTCTAGAAGGCATGGAAAAATGGACTCCCACAGCAGACAGGGTTTTTCCTTCCCGTTTGGACCTAGTGAAAGTGCCCTTTCACCTTGTTTCCGAATAACGATGAACTGACAAATGGGGCATTGGTGAACGTAGACTTGAAGGCCTCAGCGAAATTACACAAGCGCATCCAGGAGTGTCTCCTAAGAGAGACTCCGGAACTTGCTGCCCTACTCGCTCCATCGGCTGCATATGAGATCAGCCTCATGCAGGAGTTGGTAAGGGAATTTAGGGTAGACATCTGTGCATTGATCTTCTGTGCCACGGCATCAGAAACGTTACCCTTTAGAGAATCTCCTAGTTCTTTTAGGAGATCTCTCTGGAGCCTTGTAAAATGCGTCAAGTAGTTCAGTGACCGCAGAGTAAAGGCCGCTGAGGTAAACACACACATCCCATACCTGTCCATGGCCTGGGACTCCTTGTTAGGCGGATGGACAGTAGACAAAGTTCCTTCCTGGTGGCTGTTGCCACCACCATGGCATCTACTGGAACGCCTTTTGTCAGATATTCCTTGTCTGTGGGAGCAGACAAAAACTTATTGGGTCTCCTAGGGACCGGTTCCACAGCGTCAGGAGTTTCCCCACACCTTTCAACAGACGAGATCTAGTAGTTCATCGAAATGGGGAGAGACCCAAGAGGGGGAAGGTTGAGACCCGAAAGCCTTCAGCAACACCAACTCCTCATCAGAAGGGGATTTGGAAGGCCAGCCACCTCTCTGCTTCAGGATTGCAAGGATAACTGAAAAAGAGATATCTTCAGAAGATGACTTTGGGGACCCCTCTGACTCCTCGAGGTCAGTGTCCGACGTGACAGACTCATCCGGGGAGTCTATATGTTTCCTCTTACACAATTCTCTTTCTGCCAGGCTCCTTAGGCAAAAACTCTGGGGAGACATCAGAAAGATGGCGACCACTCATGGAGGTATCTTGAGGCTTTGGGTCTCCGCTGTCCAGGGATAGAGGGTGATCTGAAACTGACACTGGTGCCGGAGGGGGCAGAGTATCGGTGCCATATGATGCAGCTGACGGACCTGGCCAGCACGCTCCTTATAACCGTGAAGGCAGATCCCCCCGGTTCCGAAGGCTGACTAACCGTAGTGGATACGGTAGTAGCTCTCGGCACAGAGGAGATGAGGTCCATAGCAAATGTCAGGTCCAAGCTCACCAGAGCTGAAGCACTAAGAGGAAGACTCGGAACCGATGAAGATCGATCCGAACCCCCCCCCCCCCAGGTCCGACTGGGGAACTGTGGACCCTCCAAAAGGCTGGGAGCTGATACAGACATACTGAATACACTACCTTCTGTCTGCACCGAAGCCAATAGAGCTGAAGAAGGAGAAGCTGTTCTAGCAACCTTCTCTAGCGGCTCTGAAGAAACAGACAGAGACGGAGAGCGCTTCTTAGCAGTCTTTTTGTCCTTTTTAGCTGGAGAGGATATGGCACTGGAAGACTTACCCAAGTCTTCCTCGAAGGAGTGTTTAAGCAGTCCTTTCAGAATGAGCTTGTTCTTCCTCTCCTGTAGCACGTGGGGACTGAAGGAATGACGAAACAAGCAGGACTCTTGGAGGTGAAGAGCCTCCAAGCAGTACACGCACACGGAGTGCCTATCAGTCAAAGACATTTTGTTGTTGCATTCACCACACTTTTTAAAGCCCGAAGGCCTGTGTTCCTTAGACATGCTGAATAATGGAGTACACACACAGGTACAACACAACACGTACACACAATAGACCTAAACTACTAGAGCCTCTAACTAAAAATGGCCTAGTAACCGACGGGAACGAAAACTACAGGGAGGACTAGGTCCTCTAACTTAAATGGGCATAGCCCAGTGAAGCAAAGCCAGGATAACACCACTACCAGACACGACAAAACACTAAAAAGCTAACAGTACACAGGAAGCACCAAACAAAAGGACCACACAGAAACAATGGGGAGGACTAGGTCCTCTAACTGAAACGGGCCTAGCCCGTGGGAAGAAGGGAGCGAATGGGATACCAAAAACATCCAATGAGAAGGCCACAAAACCAGCAGGAGAGACAAAATAAAGGCAGGATAACAGCACTACCACAGAAAGTAGCTTTGAAAATAGCTTTTTTTGAGCAACAAATATCCAAAAATTTAGAAAAAGTTTACTTAGCCACGGTGAAAAGCGAGACCAAGTCTGAGGGTAACGAGCGGCAAATGAGATCTGGGGAATGGGCCTGTTGCAAGATGGGATACCTCTTAGCCACAAGCCAATTGAAGACTTTGAGTGAGAGTATGGCCGAGTCGGAGCCGAGGTTCGGCTCCAAACCCAAGGGTAAGAATGAAGGCGAGATTGGACTACATAACATGATATGTTTTAGATCTTACAGCATCTTGCCTTTTCTTGTAAAGGTTTAAATAGTTCTGCAGCCGAGTTACCAAACAAGACTTTGCAGTCCACAGGGGTATCCATGACATTAGTTTTTATATCATCAGGCAAAGATTGGAGCCTGAGCAATGAATACCTCCTCAGGACAGACCCAGATGCAGCTGCCCCAGCTGAGGCCTCCATGGCATCATAGCTGCACTTAATGGAGTGCCTTGCAACTTGGGCCAAAGAATTTAGAATGGATGAGAGCTTAGCCTTGGTGGAAGAATCAGGGAGCTCAGAAAGAAGCTTTCCTGCATCTGATAAAAGTGCCACGGAATATTTTGCCATGTGAGTTTGATAATTATTTGCTCTGAAGGGCTATGTAGCAGAAGTATATACCTTTTTCCCTAATCTCTATGTGACTTTGCTCTCCTTATCTGAGGGAAGCAAGGAGGCAGAAGGCAGTAATTTGGATGCCTTATCTATAGAGAATGTATGGTAGCAGGGTCTGCACAGGGGCATTTGAAGAGGAATTTGGAGTCCTCAGGTACCTTATAAAATCTATCTGTGCGCTTGGGGGCTGGAGGATGGAAGTCAGGGCACTTAGAAGTAACTGTAAAGGCATCTAGGAAGGCCGGCAAGAGAGGCGAAGTCCATCTGCAAGAGGTCATAGTACCTCTTTTGGATGTCAGATACTTGGCAACAGTCCCATTCCTAGAAAGTACAGTTTTGTACCTACCATAAATGTAGATGTTCGAGTGTACACCCTGCTGCAGTCATCACACTTGGGTTATCCTGCCGTCAGGCGGTCCCGCAGTCAGCCGGAATTCCAAAGTCTTTGTCCGGCGTCAGTTGCTGTCGCTTCTTCCCTGACATCAGTGCGCCAGGGGTATATATATTGCATCCGACGCCATTTTCTTCAGTTTTTCTTGCCCCAGATGTCAGGTGCCCCCAAAAAGGTGGTCAGTAATTAGTACCAAATTAAGTAATATTTGCATAAACACAAAATCCCTCCAGCTATAAGCAAATACATCAGGAAGGAATTGTAGTGATTTAGCCAGTTAGATCAGAGGGGATGGAGGGAGGGTAACCTGGACTGCAGCAGGGTGTACACTCAGACATCTACATTTATGGTAGGTACAAAACTGTACTATGTTCATCGTGTTACCCTGCTGCAGTCATCACACTTGGGTAGAATCCCAAAGCTAAGGATGGGTGGAGGAGTTATAGAGGGTTAGAGGAGGCTAGAAGGCCCTGCAGAACTGCAGTGGCGAAGCCAACCCTAGTCTTAGAGTAGAGTGGTAAGTGATAGTGTTTGGTAAAGGTGTGTACTGAACTCAAAGTTGCAGCTTCCAAAATCTCCTTGGTTGGAACCCCCCTGAGGAAGGCTGTAAATGTAGCTGTTGCCCTGGTAGAGTGGGGCCTAATGGTAGCAGGAACTGGTTTTCCATGATGGGTATAGCAAAAACAAATGCAATGTCCTATCCATTTGGAAATGGTTTGTTTTGATATAGCCTTTCCTTGTGAAGCTGTAGCATAGGATACAAAGAGCTGGTCAGATTTTCTGAAAGCCTTAGTTTTATCCAAGTAGTAACGAAGTTGCCTGTGAATGTCCAAGGAATGCAGGAGTCTTTCTCCTTTGTTCTGTGGATTTGGGAAGAAGGTGGGTAAGTGGATGGTTTGATTTAAAGTCACACTGGAAACCACCTTAGGCATGAAGGAAGGATTAGTTCGTAGAGAAACTCTGTCTTGATGGAAAATGAGGAAAGGTTCCACTGCCATTAGTGCCTGCAGCTCTGAGACTCTTCTAGCTGAAGTTATTGCTAGCAGCAGGGCAGTCTTCCATGATAGGAACTGTAGATCTGCAGAGAAAGCTGGTTCAAAGGGAGGTAGCGTAAGTTTTTCCAGAACAAAATTGAGGTCCCATGTTGGTGTAGGTGCTCTCCAGGGGGGCCTAATGTTTTTTGCCCCTCTGAGGAACTGCCTTAGAAGTGGATGCGAAAATAAGGGTGGATCCGTATTGTTGTGGGCTGAAATAGCTGATGCATGGATTTTAATGGAAGAAAAATAAAGTCCTTTGTGTAACATCTCAGTTAAATACTGTAGAGGCATGTGAGGCTGAAGTGTGTTTTGGCCTTTAGCTTGGTTCCAGGCACAAAACCTTTTCCATTTGTCCGAATAGGCCTTCCTGGTGCTGGGCCTCCTATCTTCCAGAATAACATGCATAACTGCTTGGGAAAGAGGAGCTGGCTGGATGCTTAGGTGATTTGCCATGCAGCCAGATTTAAGGTTTTGAGCTGGCTGTGAAGAATCTGATTGTTTTGCTGTGTGAGCAAATGGGCAATTTGTGATAAAATCCAAGGTGGGCCATATTCCTCAATAGTGGGTACCAGTGCTGGCCTGGCCAGTCTGGGGCTGTAAGTATCAGTCGTGGTCTCTCCTTTCTGACTTTCAGAAGCACCTTTGTGAGGAGAGGCAATGGAGGGAAGGCATATACTGTCAGGTTTTTCCAATTGAATGAGAGTGCATCCACTTTCCAAGCTTGATGGTGATGTGTCGTACAAAATTTTGTTAGTTGATAGTTTTGAGGACTGGCAAACAGGTCTATGTCTGGAAGGCCCCATTTTTGAGTTATCATTGCAAATACTTGTGGATCCAGTTTCCACTTGTGGGGATCCATGATGTTTCTGCTGAGGTCGTCTGCCAATGTGTTCTTTTTTCCTGGCAGGAATTGAGCTTGTAACTGAACTTGGTAAGCCAGAGCTGTGTTCCACAAGGTCATTGCTTGCCTGCATAGAGGGTAGGAGTGTGTACCCCCCTGTTTGTTTATGTACCACATTACTGTGGTGTTGTCTGTCCTTATTGTAAGTTGTCCTGGATGCAATAGATTCTTGAAGGCTGTCAGAGCATTCTGTACAGCTAGCATCTCTTTTTGATTGATGTGCAGATTCCTTTGATCTGCAGTCCATATGCCTTGAACGCACTGTCCTGCCATGTGTGCCCCCCAGGCGTAGTACGATGCATCTGTTGTCATAGTTTGCCTGGCTGGGGGCAAGGTGAAAGGCTGACCCTTGTTGAGGTGACATGCCTGTGACCACCATAGAAACTCCTGTTGTAGGCAGGGAATAAGAGATATCATTGTGTCCAAGCTGTGGCTGTGCTGAGACCATACGCTTTTTAGGTACCACTGTAATTTCCTCATATGCAGCTTTGCAATTGGTATTAGTAGTATGCAAGATGCCATGAAGCCCAAGGCCTGCAGAATTTTTCTTGCAGGTAGTTGGGTCTTTGTTGGCATTGTTTTGAAATATTGAGTCAGGTGTAGTTGTTTGTCTGGCGTCAGATAAGCCTTATGGGCTGTTGTATTCAAGCTGGCACCCAGGAATGTCATATTTTGTGAGGGTACTAGTTTTGATTTCTTTTCATTTACTGTGTACCCCAGGCAACTTAGAAGATGTTTTACAAAAGCCAGATGTTGTAAGAGGATGTCCTTGCTTTCTGCTTGGATGAGGCAGTCGTCCAGGTATGGGTATATTTGAATTCCTCTTTGTCTGCAGTATGCAATTACTAGTGCCAGGCATTTTGTGAAGACCCTGGGCGCAGTAGATAAGCTAAAGGGTAGTGCAGAGAATTGGTAATGGGTTGAACCTGCAATGAAACAGATGCAACTTTGTCTGATAGGGACATGCAGGTATGCCTCCTTGAGGTCCAACGTTACTAGCCATGCTTTCTTGCCCAACATGGGAAGAAGCTGCTGAAGTGTTAGCATCTTGAATTTGGGTACTTGTATGAAAGTGTTTAGAATTGAAAGGTCCAGAATTGGTCTCCAGGCTTTGTCCTTTCTGGGAACTAGAAAGAGTCTTGAGTAAAATCCTTGGCCTTGCTCTCGAGTAGGTACCAGTTGAATGGCTCATGTCCATGAGAGCTGCAATTTGTTTTTGTGCCTCTGCCCATTGATTTTGTGGCAGGTTTGGCATTCCTCTTTTCATTGGCAAGGTGTGAAAATGGAATCTGTATCCTCGTGAAATTATGTTTAGGACCCATATGTCCTTTGTGACAATGTGCCAGTTGTCTGGAAAAAGTGCAAGTTTTCCTCCCAAGGGGGCTGCCAAGAGAGTGATGCTTGGCCAGATGAGGTGCAAGTCACTGAGTTTGCCTTCTAGTAGTTTGGGACCTGTCTTCTCCTCCCTTCTGTGTTGCAGTGCCCCATTGGCGAGGTTTGTACTGGGCTTGTGGTTGTCCTCTGCCTCTTGGACGTTTGTATTTACCCCTCTGTGGTCTGTCAGTAGCTGGAAAGGACCAATTTTTTGTTGGCCAATTTCTGCTGAAGCGAGGGGGCTGTACCTGTAGGAAATCTTTGACTGTCTGCATAGATTTTGCCTTATCCTCCATTTTCTTTAAGACTTATTCTGCTTTAACTCCAAAAAGAACATCCTGCTGTAAGAGAGCATCTAGAAGCTTAGCTTTAACATGATCAGGCAGAGTTTGTTCCTTTAACCAAGCATGCCTACGTATAACAGACTCAGTGACAGCTGCTCTGCAGGAAGCCTCCAAAGAATCAAACCCACATTGTAAAGTATGTTTGCCCACTTGTTGGTTGCATGCAGCAGATCCTGCATTTCTTTCAATTCAGACTGTTGAGGGAGTGTGCTCATTTTTTGTTTTAACTGAGACATTAGAAATTGCTGATATTTTAGCATGTGGAATTGGCAATTCAGTGCTCTCATAGCTAGAGTGGCTGAGGTGTAAACCTTTTCCCCCCACCTGTCTAGTGCTCTGGAGTCCCTTTCAGAGGGTACAGGATTTTTTGCCATAGAAGCCTTAAGCCCCTTTGGGACCCTGGGAGATAGTCTCTGGATCAGCAACAGGGCTTTTATAAAGAAATTTGTGGGAATCAGGCACTCTATAGTATCTGTCAGGTTTGGCCGGAGCAGGAGGCAGAGAATCTGGGTTCAAACTGGATTCTAAGTAAACATCATCCACAATGTCTAAAACTGGGGGGATGGCAAGTGGTCTGTGCTGGGGGAGTAAAAGAAACTCTCTCAGCCTTTTCTTTGAGTCAGAGTAGTCCTGACCTTCCAAGTGAAAATGTTCCCTCATAGTGTGTAAAGTTTCCCCAAAGGAGTAGTCTTCAGGAGGAGAAGCTGAGGGAATAGAATCCTCAGCATCAGAATCTTCACAAGGGGAGAAGGAGTAATCTTGGTCCTCAGAGGAGCCTGAGGAAATAGACACTTGTTCAGAGGCGGCATATTCTTCCTCTTGTCTAGGCCTTTTGTCGGGTGGGGGTTGGGAACCCCGATTAAAGATATCAAATCCTCAGCCATTTTGAGCATCTGTTTCTTAGGCATGGGGTCTTGAACTGGAGACTGAAGTGCAGTCTTTTTAGGTTTAATAGGAGTCTTAGTCTTAGGAAATGTTTTTATGGTGAGCGTCGTCGGTCTGAAGACGCCTTCAGAAACCGAAGGTGTTTCTGCAGCACCGACATCTTTTTCAGTAGTGTCGTCGGAAGGGGCTAAACAAAATGGCTGCGTCGGCCTAGTACTTTCCGCCAAAAGTTCCGAAGTGGTCTCGGGTTCCAGATCTGCGGTAGTCAGGGGCTGCGTCGGAGCCTCACTGAAGACCGGTGAACCGGAGACCGGACCAGCCGAGGCCTCGGAGTCTGGCTTAGGTCTAGGCTGCCTGTCCTTATCCTTGCATTTTTTGTGCACGCCGGTAGTTGGTTGCTCCGGCGGCATAGTGTAGTTACATTTTCTATCGAAGTAGTGTTGTGCGAAATCAAAGCGTCTTTTTATAGTACGCTTATTAAACCTAGCACAAAAACGACAACCAGTGACGTCGTGGTCTGGGCCTAGGCAAGGTATGCAGTAAGAATGAAAATCCTTATGAGGTATTTGCTTCCCACAAGAAATACAATTGTTAACTTTTTCTGACATCGGTCTGAGGCAAGAAAAGTTTCCCCAATGGGGTACTTAGCTTTATTGAAGACTTCGGATCTGAAATTCGACTTTGAAAATCTCAGGAGTCGGCCGACCCGCACTTGCGAACTGCTTCTGCTTCGGGCACCGCGCGGCAAGAAAGACTGCAGAAAATGGCGTCGGATGCAATATATATATACCCCTGGAGCACTGACGTCAGGGAAGAAGCGACGGCAACCGACACCGGACCAAGACTTTGGAATTTTGGCCGACTGCGGGACCGCCTGACGGCAGGATAACCCAAGTGTGATGACTGCAGCAGGGTAACATGATGAACATCTCTCTCATCTTCAGGATAGTTTCCCCAAAGGAGATATCCTCCTCAAAAGAATCTGAACCATTAGATTCCTCTTCTGGTGAGGCGTATCCAAAGGGGAAAAATTTGGGTTGAATAGGCTAGGGATCCATCTCCTTATGATTCCTCATCATCTGAGGAAATATTCTCAAAGGTCCTCTTTAAGGGAGTAGAAGGAGAAAATGTAGAAGAAAAGAGAGGAAGCCAAGGACTGACATAGTTCCATAAAGGCACTGAATAGGCCTTGGGAGAAGGCCTGCCAATCTGGTGTTTGATCCTGGGGGACCGGAGAAACATGTTTAGTCTTGACTTTTTTCTTTTTAGGAGCTTCCATGTGGTGGAAGGTGGATGGGCCAGACATTGGCCTGCACTCCACAATGTCAGTAGGTACCTTCTCCCGCACAATGGTTTGGGTTTCGCCACGCAGGACGCAAACAGTAATTACAAGCCGTGCCCCCTACGCCCGAGTCGGACATCTGAGGTTCCCTTGCAGATGTGCTGGTAGGGTCCTTCACGGCTTCCACTGCATCTACATCTACTGACTCTGGGACAGCTTCTGTGTCCACATCAGCCTTGGGAGGGATGCCCGAAAAGAGGGAGCAATGGGTAGATTAGGCAATGGCTTCCTGGCCTTTTTAGGTTGCAGCTCATCTGAAGGGCCTGACGCACCTCCACATCATGAGTGCGACACCTAAGGTGTTGATTTTCAAGATATAATTTCAGGGAAGCTAGACAGCATGCTAAGGGTTTTGGGTACAAAGGGCTTACAGAGAGCACAGGTGGTGTGGTCATGGTCTGGGCCTAAGCAAAACAAGAAAAGGTCATGAGAGTCCTTATGTGGAATCTGCCTTCCACACTGACACTTGGCCTTCCTAGTTGACATGTAATCACAGCACAATACAATAGCCAAAAAATAGCCAAAAAATTAAAGAATATATCCCAATGGGGTACTTATCTGAACCAATGTTTGTAACTTATCTGGTGAGTGACAGCTTAGCAAGCGACTGGCTGCAGAAAAGTTCAGAGGACAGTATGTGCTGACATCCGCTTTATACCCAACATCTCTTTATGACTGATGTACATTTGCTGACGTGTGGCATCGCAAGTACCTCACAGTAGTAGTAGACTTTTGTACACTGGCCGGACGTATGAGTCAGCCGGAGGCGGACTCTCTCATGTTATGAATACTGCAGCATATGAATAGGAGGACATGAATTAAATATGCCAAGGTTAGAAGTAGATGAGGCTCAATTACTAATAGAGATACAAATGGTGATTTATAACTACCTAACAGAAAAGTCACCAGGAATAAATGGTATTCCTGTACAAGTTTGGAAGGTAGGGGGGAAAATTAGATCTGGAAGGTTTTAACAGTATTTTAAGAGGAGGAGAAGCACCAAATTCCTGGAAGAAAACAGTGGTGGCTATAATACCTAAAGAGGGTAAAGACCCATCAGATCCAGCATTATACTGGCCCATTTCAATTCAACCATGATTATAAAGTGTTTGTGTCTATAATGGCTAAAAATATCACAAATGTGATGCCAAAATTGATAGACATGGAACAATGTGGTTTTGTGAAGGGAGGCAAACACTAGACAACATTAACAGAACATTGATGATCCAGAGGGCAGACGAACATAAGAAAATACCAATATTATTGGTGAGTCTTTGGTTGTGTATATTCTGAGGGATGGAGTTCCATGAATTTGAGATGCTATTAGGATAAAGAGAGTCACTGAAGCTGTTGTTGGATTTTGTAACTTTTAATAGTAGTTTGCTGAAGGATCTCTGCGTCCTGTTGTTGAGGTGTACTTAAACTAGGTTGTGTATGTCTGGACATTTGTCAGGAAGGTATACCATAGAGTGGGTTATGGTAATCTGGTTTAAGTATAAGAGGTTAGGAAGTTCTAGCCATTTCAGCTGTTTAG